>NW_010310780.1:0-6736 GCF_000700745.2 Antrostomus carolinensis
TGGATCCCCTCGACCCATACCTGTGCCCCCCAGCCTGGCGAGGAGATGCCACCTCCCAGTGTGTCCCCCACACCTGCTTGAGGTCTGCGGGGTCCGGCTCCACGCACAGACGATATTTTACCAGCACGATTTCCTCCTTTGGCATCAGTGACGGGAGCAGGAGCGGGGGGGGAGATGGGGGGAGCCCGGGGAGACACGACTGTGCGACTGCAGCATCCTCACTCACGCTGCATCCCTCGCGCCTCCTCGCAGTTGCCTTAGCAACCTCCTATCGGTGGGGTATTTATAGAGGAGGCAAAAGCGTGTTGGGAAGCTGGAGGCGGGGGGGCTGGGACTGGGGGGGTGTCTGCTAGGTCAGCCTCCAGCTTCAGGCTTCTCTCGGCTTGCGTGGCTGTGCGGAGGCAGGAGGGATGCTGCTCGCCTTGGCGTCAGCACGTGCAGTGGTCCAGCTTTTCCTGCTCATCAGAGCTGGGGGAGGTGGTTAGGAAACTGCGGGTGGAAATAAAAATAAGCATCTGGGATATCTGCCCTTCTGGTGGGCATCACTCAGGCTTTGTAGGTTTGCATAGACCTGACTTACTGTTGCACTGGAATAAACCATCTCTGAGGTCTGATGCTGGGTACGTTGGCACAGATACTTGGAAAGAAGTTAAAGATAAAATCTTCCTGACGCATGAAATGTGTTGCCTGTTGTATGACGTGGGCTAGGGAGCTGGGAGTCCTGACCAATCTGGTCCTGGATATTCTTATTTCTGCATTTCTGTTCTGTCTGTCAAAGGGGTAGAATGTCTGTAACAGCCAAGGGAGACAGAGGGTTTGTGTGGGAACAGGTTTTCCATGCCATGCATTCTCTTATCCTATGGGTTTGGGTCTCTTCATAAAAACTGATGACAACAAAAGCAGGTCAGGTAGTCCCTGCTCAGAGCTGACACAGCCTGTGGGGAAATGCACGGATCTGGAGGCCTTTCAGCTGCTCGTGTCCCCCAGAATGGCTCAGAGAAGCAGGGCTGGGTCTGCAGTTTGTCAAGAAAAGGCCTCCTGGTGCAGGCTCTGGGGTGCAGGAGGTGGCAGACCCCTCCTGTGTAATTCTGGTGCTCTGCTGCTTTCCCTCACTCCTACTTAAACTCCAGAATGAGGTTTGCCATCTGAGTTTCACAAACTGTTTGAAAGAAGCTGATTTCTGCCTCTGGAGGCAGCTCCAGGCTTGTTTGGCCTCTTGCCACTTTTGGTGCAGGAACCTCAGAAACCACAGGAACCTGACGTTGGCAGGGAGCGGTGCTAGATTTACTGAGGAGGTGGCTGTTGGTTGGTGAGCTGTGGTAGCGCCTGCTGTGGTGCTGTGCATCAGCCCTCCTGTGTGCCTTGTGCCTGCCTTTTATGTGAAATGAGGAAAGCGTTTCTAGCCCCACTGACCCTGTGAATAGCCCTGTGCTGGCCCTGACCTCGCTCCAGCCAAGCTGATTCAAGTGCTTTTGGGATAACTCTGAATATCTGAAGTCCTGGACCTCAGATCAGCACGTGGTTTAGTTCCTGCTGTTTCTAACCGCCTTTGCTCCTTCATCCACAGTAAATCCCTGTAGGAGCTGGTTAGTCCTGTCCCCTCTGTCTCCTGACAGAGCTGTGGCTTTGCCACAGCGAGGTGTCACACAAGGCAAGAGGAGGTGAGTTTGCCCAGGATAGTCTGCTTGGTGGGACATCGAGTGCAGGAAGACACAGTGTGAAAAACAAGTGACTAAAACTCGTCCTCCGAGCAGAGAGGGATATACTCTGCTTCTGCAGGACTTTGTTTCACTCTTGTGGAGTTTTGCTTAGTTTAGTTTTGCTTTTGAAGCAGAAAAGGTGCTTTTCCAGCTGGAGAGCTGTTGTCCTGGGTGTGCAGGGAGCTCTGTCGCTCTTGCTGCTGCCCTTAGCTTGGCCCAACCTTTAGTAGATGCATATCCTTTTCTTTCCTACTGTGTAATTGGCTTTATGGCAGTGGAGAAAACAGTATGGCCCTGTTTATTGCAGATTGTGGGTAGGAGTTGCAGAAGTGAGAACTGGCCCAGCTGTGAAGTTGATTTAAAACAGAATGATGGCTTTACCTGTATCCACCAATCTCTTCTGGAAGGGATGAGCACCAGGCTGCTTCCAGCAGCTTCTGACACGCGAGTCATCTTGTCTGCTGATACGGGGACTCTCCTTCATCCAATTCTTCCTATTTTGCTCACCTGCAGCCCTCTGGGCTTCTTGGGCAGGGCCCTGGCCCTCCCTGGGCTGGTGCAGCACAAGTACAGCAGAGACCTGACCCAGATTCTCGGAGGGCTGGGAGTGCCCTGAGCCCCTCCAGTCCCTCCAGCCATGCAATGAGTGGGGAGGCAGCGGGAGTCCTTGGCTCTCTGAAGAGGCACTGCTTGGCTGGGAACTGTCCTGGGTCCACCAGACAGCAGCTTGCTTTCTGCATGAATCTGACCCTGGGTGATGGGGGTCTTGGGGTTCAGGGGGTGAAATTTAAGCTGTCAGTGACTCTCCTGTTTTCTTCCCTGCAGGTAGGCAGGAGCCCCCCGTAGCTGAGTGAGGCAGCATGGCAAGTAAGTGTTCCCCAGCCAAGATGGAGAGGTGGCGGTGATGCTGGAGAAGAGAGGGGGGATGTTTGGCAGCCACCTCTCAAAGAAGGGGTGCCTGTGCTTTTTGGGGGTGTTATTCTCTGTGGGGAGCAGATACCATCGGCTGTCATCCCTGGATGAGGTCTGAGGTCCCGCCTGACTTGTACTTCTCTCTCCCCTGTGCAAGGTGGGAGTCGAGAGTTGGTGCTGAGGGACTGACCTCCCCAGGACTCCCCATATGCTGCAGCATTTCTTTATTTGCCTGGTGCTGGCTGTGCAAGGCAGTTCTCCTGCAGGCTTTTTGCACTGACTGGCCCCTCTGCAGGGGTTGCTGGTCTGCACTGACATCTAACAACGGTGCTCCTCATGGCCCATGACTGGCACCCCATGAGCTGCCCATCCTGGGGTCACACTGCCTCGTAGCCTCTGTGGCTGGTGGCCCTGGGGCTCTGCATTCCCAGGGGATGGGCAGCTGCCTAACTCGGCCCTGCCAGGAGTTCACTGTGTCTTGGTATCTGAAGGAGTGCCTGGCACCTCGGGGCCAGCGGCTACAGCTGGGCTGAGGCTGGCAAGGGTGCAGGGTGGAGGATGGCGTGTGGGCTGTGAAGAGCTGGACTCAACCCTCCCTCCTTGCTCTTCTGGGCAGCCTGCACGGAGGCTGCGTGCAGCGATGTGATGGGAGCTCAAGGAGGACGGGTTCACTGTGTCTTGGTATCTGAAGGAGTGCCTGGCACCTCGGGGCCAGCGGCTACAGCTGGGCTGAGGCTGGCAAGGGTGCAGGGTGGAGGATGGCGTGTGGGCTGTGAAGAGCTGGACTCAACCCTCCCTCCTTGCTCTTCTGGGCAGCCTGCACGGAGGCTGCGTGCAGCGATGTGATGGGAGCTCAAGGAGGACGGCAGTTGTGAACGGGGAGATGTAGAGATCTGGCTGGGATCTCGGGATTTGCATGGGGTGTCGCCAGAGCCGGCTGTGAAGGAGGAGGCAGTAGCCATGCTGGGCAGGAGGAGGAAAAAAATATGCCTTCTTTCAGTATCTGTCCTGTGCTGGGGCTGGGGGGGAGCAGGGATCTTCAGGCAGTGTTTTTAAAAGGCAGTTTTAATCTTCTGTTAATGAGGAGGGTACCCAGCTGGTCCCTGCCTTCCTTCACTGCTGCCTTTTCTCCCTCCTAGGGCTGAGGGCTCGCCAGCACTTACTGGTTGTGGGAGGTGTCCCCTGTGGTGGCAGTGTCCCCCACCAAGCAGTTCCCTTCACGGTGACCCTGATGTGTAGGAGCAGGATGTGGTGGTCAGCATGTTCACTGTCATGTGAACTCCTGGCTGTCCCTGTGCAGACACAGCGCATGTCATTGTGCAGAGAATGGGTGGGTAGGCAGTGTCCCCACTCGTGGTGGGTAGCCATGTGGCCGAGCCTGCCTGCCACCAGGGGCCAGCAGCACCTCAGGAAACCCAGCAGAGATGCAGCAAACCCAGCCCTCGCTCCTACTCCCCCTGCCTACAGCTCTGATCTTTCCTGAGCACCGGTTCTCCAGCTGGTGTGGGGAGACTTGGAGAGGCAGAAGGGGTGAGCACTGAGGCTGCTGGACCTTGGGAAGTCCCCTCTGCCCTGTGGGTTGGGGACAGTACCTGCTCAGCTGTCTGCTCTTGTGTCATTTGGGGATCGAGGCTGGAGGTGAGAGTTGGCAAGGCTCTTGTTTCCTGAAGGCCATTGGTTCTCCTGCTCTGGTCCCTGGGCATGCGGCGGCTTTCCCTGTAAAGGACAGGAGGGAGCAGTGACTTAGTTTCTGCTCTTCTGCCATTTCTGGGTCTCTGAGGGAGATTGGCTGTGGGGAGAGGCACACACCTCCTTTGCAGCATGCTTTCAGTCAGGATATTGCTCATGATACCTGCCTGCCTGTGTGTCTGTTTTTCTTTCCCACCATAGTTCAGCACGGCAAAGTGGGGAAGGGGTCAAGTGACTGGTACCTGCTGGGATGGAAAATCCTGACAGTGAGATCTGCGGCCAAGGTTGTTGCTCCACAGTGCGCTGAGGAAGTTGGAAAGAGGCTCAGGCTCAGGTGCTGAGGAAGAGAGAGTTGATCTGCAGCCTGACCAAGGCAGGAGGCAAAGGAGGCGAGGCCAGACTTCTCCACGAAAGGATGGGACATTTGCAGAATGGATGGTGTGTCTTTGTAAAATATAATCTCCTTCTGGAAAGGCTCAAGAGAAGGTCAACCTGCCAACCTGCTCCCTCTCCAGCCAGGATAGACCTCCTCAACTGCAAAAGCCAAGGCAAGCCAATCCCTGCCCTCCTGCTGCGAGATGCCTTCTGTGCCCCTTGAAAATGCTTTTTCAGTTGTCCCTGTACAAAAAAAAAAGAAAAAAAAAAAGTTTTGCATAATAAAGTCGATTCTGAGGGAAGGTCTCTGACTCACATCATTCATGCTGCTTTTCATTCACACCTCAGTGGTTCAGCCCTCTGCAAACTCTCTCACTGAAGCAAGCCATTAATAAATCATGGGGGAAAAATGCACCTACACAGCACAAAAAGAGCACGGTGCCTCCAAGCAGGAGATGGTGTAGCACGGTAGTAGGTTCTTATGCCATGATCTTGTCCTACCTTGTCATTTACAAATACACTCACAAATACCTTGCTATATTGTTTTAGGAGCAGGATACATGGAAGGTAAAGCAGAAGGAAACCTGCTGGTCTTTGGTAAAAGGCTCCTAATGAAGGAAGTTGGTAACTTTTCACTGTTATGTTTGATTTTCACCAGGCTCCCTGTTGAAGGAGCATTTCTCTGTTACAGCCAAGCTGGTCTAATGGGAGACTCCAGTTGTCCCCTTGCCTCCTTGTCCTGCGTTTGTTGATGTTGCTGCAGTATGCGTTGGTTCATCTGGTTGATCCAATGGAACACTGAGCCTGAGGGAGAAGGAGGTGAATAGGTTCCTGCGGATCAGCCAGCTGAACTGATTCATCTTCCTCAGGGAAGCAGCATGGGTATGTGGCTGGGTGGGAAGGGATGGTGCCAGCCTACAGCTGAGTGTCTGGAGCTCCATTACGGAAATGCTCTTTTATGAAATGTGTACATGGGATGCTTGGATCTTGGAAAGGTTGTGGTTTCTGTGGAGTTTCTGCTTTTTGGGCAACAATTCATTTGCCTCTCCTGTGCTGCTGCAGGTCCTGGTAGGTACTTGCTCCCTGCACCCCATGGAGGTCTCCTTCCTGCAGAATATGAGGGGAGAGGCTTTGAAAGCGCCGTGTCTCTTGCAGGCAGGAAGGTGCTGTTCCTGCTCCGTCTGGCTTCTTGACTACATGCTCTGTGGGAATCTGATGTGGGCAACATAGAGTCTCCCAGGCTTTGGGAGCAGAGGAAGGTTTGTGAGGCCTCTGCACCAAAATGCAGTAGGGATGAGAATGTGATGCCGTGTGAGGAGAGGTTGCTCAGGCCCCTTTCAGCATCTGACTCGGGGACCCCCTGTGCTGTCCCTGTGTGTTGGGGATGTTTGCCCTTGTTGGGCCTGGGCAAAGACATGGTGGTTTCTCTGGGACCTGAACAGAGCCTCTGAAACCCCTGAGCTTGTGTGACCCCACAGCATCTGGCAGCGGGGACACCAGCTTCCAGTAGGCTGTCTGCCCTCCTCCCGTGGGGCTCTGGAGGTGTGAAGCAGAGGAGGCTCTGAGACCATGGAATGATGCACAGGGGACTGCGTGTTGTGAGTCTGGCTTGGTGCTGGCTCTGTGTCTTGGCAGAGAGGGCTGGCTGTGCCTCCCAGCCCTGCGGGGTCTTGGATCTCCCTTGCCTTGCAGGAAAGGGGCAGCAAGGTGAAATCCCGTCAAGGGCAGGAGATCTAAGTCTTTTTGGAGCCTTCTGTCTCCAGCTGCCCTGTGTGGTCTGCAGCTGCTGCTTCTGGTGTCTCTAGCATCTCAGCCCTGGAGGAAGGATGCTCCTGGTGCTGTATATCTGGACAGACCGCAGGAGCCCTCCCCTGGGTGTGCTCTCCCTCAACGGGTACTCTGCTGTGCTAACTGAATTGTAGCTCTGGGCTTTTGGAATTTGGGATGCCTGTATCACCAAAATCCTGTGGGAAGCTAGGTGGGAAAGCCTGGCTGGGGAGAGGCCAAGTGTGGGGTTGTCCATGCTCAGCATGTCTCTGCCTTGTGTGTTGCAGTGTTCT
>NW_010310780.1:6786-7618 GCF_000700745.2 Antrostomus carolinensis
CTTCCTGGAGGAGATCCGGCAGGGCACCATCGAGCGGGAGTGCATTGAGGAGGTCTGCAGCTATGAGGAAGTCAAGGAAGTGTTTGAGAACAAGGAGAAGACGGTGCGTTGTCCTGCCCTGCTCCCCAGTGGATGTGTGAGGGCTTACACCTGAGCAAGCTGGGGCAGAGAAGGAAAGCACAGGGCGAACAGACTCTCCTGTTCCCTTTGTCCCTTCTGTCTGCAGGCAGCATGTTGTGGCCTTGCTTTCCAGCATGACTCTCCTGTTCCAGGCAATGCCCTGACCTTGGCATTACCAGGCCACCCTGCCCACAGCTGCAGGTCGAGCTGGCATTCCCATGGCACGGGTGGGAAATCTGTGCTGTCCCAGACTCTCCAGGCTGGGGTTGGTGTTTGCCACATTTTTCCCTGCTTGGTTTGGGGGCTGTTGGCCGCTGTTGAAGGATGTTCCCATCATCTTTTGTGTTGGTTCCCACAGCACCTCAGATCCTGGCAGCCCTGGGGAGAGTGGTGGGGGATGGCTGAAAAACTGTCTTTTGTGGGCCTGGGGAGGGCAGTGATTATTGCTGGTAGTGGTCAGGGGGTGCTTGTCACACCTGCAGCACATGACAGTTACTTCTCTGTTCCTACCACAGATGGAATTTTGGAAGGGCTACACCAACTCTGTCTACTCTGTCAAGGACCCCGGACACAGCCCGGAGCGCTCAGATGCTATGTACGTGGTGGTGCCCCTCTTGGGGGTGGCTCTTCTGATAGTCATCGCTCTCTTCATCATCTGGAGGTGCCAGCTTCAAAAGGCCACCCGCCACCGCCCTTCCTATGCCCAGAACCG
>NW_010310781.1:0-399 GCF_000700745.2 Antrostomus carolinensis
CCTCAGTGTACAGCGTGAGCAGGGCAGAGCAGCCTGCCCGGGCACCATGGCGTGCAGGGGTGTCAGAGCCGCCACTGTTGTGTTGTTGGCAAATAATCCGTTTCTGTCACGACTGGCTGGTGTCAGGTGGCCAAAGCTGCGTCTGCTGCTCACCGGGGAGACAAGGGCAGGTGCCCACATCAAGATTAAGCTAATGATGAGAGGTGTGTGGCTGAAGGGGCCATGGATGTTCCTCTGGGGCCAGAGGAGCCAGCCAATGTGGCCTGGCTGGACTGTGCCTGTCCAGTTGCCTCCCAGCGAGAGGTCACGGATCCTTTCCCATATCCCAGCTCCACTGCGCCTGCCCTTTCTTCCACACTCCTGATAACCTTTTGCAAGCGCTGACCATTGCCTTGCTCA
>NW_010310781.1:436-6127 GCF_000700745.2 Antrostomus carolinensis
GATCTCGGAATTTCTGATTTAGTGGGTAAGTTTGGTTTGCCAGACAAAAGCATTTGTTTAAAGCACAACACCTCGTTAAACTGATTGTGCAATTGGGCAATTAAGTGTCCTCTACCATATTGTACAGATAAGTCTGTCATGGAGTTCTTTTGCTTAAAAGAATTTGTGAACAATTTTTCATCCCCCACCTACACCTTAGGTGAAGTTTCAACTCACTTCCCTTGCCTGCTCTCAGGGCAGGTGCTCTGGAGAAGTGTGAATTTCATTGAACATTGTGTGAAACTGCCAGTCTGGGATGAGGTTTGGTATGAATTCAAAGCCATGAAGAACTTCACAGAATGTTAGGGATTGGAAGGGACCTCAAAAGATCATCTAGTCCAGTCCCCCTGCCGGAGCAGGAACCTAAATGACATCACTTAGGAAGGCGTCAAGGCAGGTCCTGAATGTCTCCAGAAAAGGAGACTCCACAGCCTCCCAGGGCAGCCTGTTCCAGTGCTCTGTCACCCTCACTGTAAAGAAGTTCCTTCTGAAATTTAAGCAGAACCTCCTGTGTTCCAGCTTACACCCATTACTCCTTCTCCTATCATTGGGCATCACTGAGAAGAGCCTGGCTCCATTCTCGTGACATTCGCCCTTAACATATTTATAAACATTAATCTCCCCTCAGTTTCCTCTTCTCCAAGCTAAAGAGACCCAGCTCCCTCAGCCTTTTCTCATAAGGGAGATGCTCCACTCCCTTAATCATCTTAGTGGCTCTGTGCTGGACTCTCTCAAGCAGTTCCCTGTCCTTCATCTTCTAATATGCCAGGCTGGACAGGTCAAATAACACTATTATCTTGAAAAAAATATGGAATTAATTTTAATTTACTACCCGTTTCCTATTCCTTCGGATTAGGCATTCATTTGGAGTAGTTTATGTCACCACTGATAGATCAGATGCCTTGATAGAGGATGGAGTTTTCTTCATAGTAACCAATCTTCAATCAGTTATTTACGTGCTAATAATTGTCCTTGTAGAGGTGTGTAGAACTAAGGTGGGTTGTTCTCATGCTCTAATCAAGTTATAAGAGAAAAGGGGGAAAAAATATTTTACAGCTTCTCAAAGGCATGAAGCTTTGAGTTGTGCAGTTAAAGATGTGATGCAAATATTGCTTGTCAGTATTCTGAGAGTTTAGACTGCTGCAGATGGAAAAGGTTTCCCTGTCATGAAAGCAACAACACATCACTAAAATGTAAAACTGCTTATTTTTATATGGACAACATGATCCTTGCTAATAACTCTGTGGTGCTAAATGTAGTCCCATAAGAAGTGAATATTTCTCCCCCTTTGTAATACTCTGGAAGACGTATTTTACTATTATAATCAGAGATTGTATAAACCCACTGTGATAAAACAGGTTTATTTCATCTGGAACAGCAAAATCATTTGGAATAGATGTCTTGTTTTAGTTTGAGGTGGTGTAAGGAATGTGTCATGCAGTATAAAAATCACTGAATAGGATTTTGATGATTGTTGGGTAGTCAGATATTAGGAGGGTGGCTAATGACTCATAATTTGAGGATTAGGGTACATGAATTTCTGTATTAACCCATGTGGAAAACATTGCATCAACATTTAACTATGCTGTTGTTTTAGCCAGTCATAAGATCAAATTCTGTTGTTCCTGTGCTGCTCTGTCCTTGGCTGCTGACGTATGTAAGTGAGCAAAGAAAAGCCCCACATGGATTCACATTCAGGAAGGTTTTTCTTTATTTACATGAAAATTATAAAGCCTAATTCTTTCTTTAAATGAAAATTAGGTTTTGAAGGAACTGACTGGACTATCAGGAGTTTCAACTGTGGCATTCTGGTGATTGAAGAGTTTGATTCTAATGTGTTATTATTTACATTTTATAAAGCTGATAATTAAATTTCTCCCACATTCCTTATTACTCTTGCAGATGAAATGTAGATGATACCCCATTTACTCTTATCTTATTGCATATGAAAATGGCTGTGCATTCTTTTTAATATCTCCCGACATTAATTGCACAAGAGATGATTCTTAAAATGAAAGATTTACTTATTTATCTGAAATTGTTTTCTTAGATGGCATTGATACTTAATCTGCCACCAGGGGGCAATAATTCCATTTCCTAAATCTGATCTTTTAACATTAACATGTACTAGAACAGTGGTTTCATTAACATTTTTGAGGGCCTATATGTGAAAGCCAATACATAATTTTCTTAGAAATGCTTCACTTGAGTAATTTAATGCCAGTTGTGTTAATATTTTAATATTTTACTCTGCACTACTTAGACATGTAGGATTTACTTTTAGTTTGAGCAACTGAAATTCGACTTCTTTGTAAAAGTTTTCACTGGTGAGCCTCATGCAGCACTGTAATGGTATCAGGTTTGGATTTCATGCAAAATAGGATTTTTATGTTGCCATGGTAATATTTTAAAATTTGTTTTGAATGCTGTTACTTTCCTTTTTTTTTTTTTTTTTTTTTTTTGTTACACTAATGTCCACATTGTTTTTATATACATTCTGTATATATTACAGAATTTTGGAATTATATCAACTGACAGGTACCTTTATATCCTTATATGATAAGTATTTATTTTATTTATGTGCATAGTAGTTCCAACTTACTGCAGTTAAAGCCAAGGCTGCCTTCTGTAAAGATCTGTACAATTCTGTATCAAATGCAATCTTCCCTGTAATGATAATAATCTGGTAACTGGATCTTCCATTAGGAGCATGTGTATTGTTGCAAAGATGAACCACCTGCAAAGGTACAAAAGTACAAAATCATGAAAGACAGAAATAGCTGTAAGTATCTGTTTAAACTACAAAGAATCATTCATATTTTTGTATATAATATGTCTGTCCATATAAACTTCCTAGCCTCTCCAAGGTCCTACTGAGGTCCTCACCACTGCATAATGATTAGGCATAAAGGTGTGGAACACTAGTATGTAATTTACTACACTGTAAAATGTAATCATTTAAATCTGTTTGTGGTAATAGTATGGTCTTTCTTGATGTGCTCAGCTTAACCTAATTGAAAAAAAAATGTTCTTGTCTACATGGTGAATAGTCATCTGTTAATTTAAGAAAGCAAATCTCTTCTTTCTTCATTTTGTTGTATGAATATGAGGAAGATCGAGTCAGTTAATCAGATCTGAACAGCTCAGTGCTAAACAGCATTGTCTTTTGTCATGTACTGAATTGCACGCCTGAAATAAAAATAAAAGTCTGGATGTGCTATCCAGTTGGAGATGTAGGTTTTAGGACATGATATAAACTGAAGCCCTTACTTTTTGTACCTGTAATCCAGAAAATAAATTATATAAATGGAAAAAGTTCCCTTAAGGTGACATTAGGGTTATGTAAATACCAAGTCCTTGCTGCACATGAACACTGGTGTGTTTTATTGAGAAGGTTCGGTGAATATTATGCTCTTGTTAAGGTTTTGAAACTTGGCAGCAAACCATATTCCATATGAAAGTCTGAGGGTCTTTAGGCAAAGGTCTCAGCAGAGCTTGCTGGGCATTTTCATCCATGCTAAGGAGTTTATAAACAGAAGAAGATTCCTGTTGCAAAAGGATATTATTATGTTTATTGTTTATATCTTTTGAGTTTCGGACGAGGTGCAAAATTGCCTAATGTATTTAATTTTGTTGGTTTTAAATGTATGGCAAAGGTTAAGCACATGCTCATAAAATGGTTTTCTTGTATATCTTGAGTTTCAAATACCTTTGAATTTTTTTTTATTTTTTTTTTTTTTTTACTTTAGGTGAAGATTTCCCCATTGCAGTTTTTTGTAGTGTTTAAAATTTATTTTATTATTTGATTTTATTTCATATAATGAAAAAGTGTTCTATAGCACCTACTTGAAATTAGAGTAACTTGCTTCTATGTGTGCACTGAAGCAGGTTGTCTCTAGGTGCTTAAAAGTAATTCTAGCCTAACAAGGAAGTGTTTGGGTTGGCCACTGCCATCCTTTTTCCAGTTTCTCACTCTGCCTTATAGCAGTGAGAATATGAAATGACTGAGAAATGTTGGGGCACCTGTATCTGTAAACTTTTAGAAAATGATTATGTATATTTTGCATAAAACAGGAGAGCACTGTGGCTTAGTGTTCATAGCTGAATTGAAATCCTGTGCTAAAATTGATGCCCGAGCTGGAATGATGCAGCTCCTGGTGAGTGTTAGATGTGTAAAGCAGATACTTGCTCTGTTCATACAGAGAATGTCTTCTGGACTAGCTCAGAATTTCATGGCTGCCATGACAACCCTTGGGCTCTTCCAGGTGTGTGTAGGCTCTGCTCAGAAACCTGGGCTTCTGCCAAAAATACAACTTTGCTGTTTTTGTTGGACAGGCAATCTTTTGCTTCTGGAGTTCATAGTGTAGCTGTTCTAACAAAGCCATGAACCTGCTTTGGTGATCTGTCATTGAAGTTGGGAGGAACAGTCAGCCTTGAGGGAAAATACCAAGTTGAGAACTTGGATACTTTTGATCTAGCACCACACCAGTGCCATTTATTACATCTTTGCAGTAGTATATGATTTACAGATGGCCTATGACGAAGAAGCAGAGATTGTCAGAAGAGTCTGAGGCAGGAGACTTGTGCTCAACATGACTGATGAGAACACACAGATATTTGAAGACTTAATGTTGTGGCTACATCAAGGTATAATAAACAAAACTTCTCTACATGATTGTATCTTTAAATGTTATGTGATGTTTTTTAATAATAATTTTAATATTTAAAAACATTTAGCATCTTTATGAAACTTGGTTGCCTCTACTGAATTATAGTATTGATGTTTTATGTATGTGAAGATTTTTCATCTCACTTTACTAAGAAAAAGATACCTGTTTTATTGAAAGGACACAGGAGAGTGCACAGAAAACTTTGCTTCCTAAGGATATGTGGTACAAAAGTGTGTTGTTTGTATTCTGTCCATGACAATGGACTGTAGGAACATCCAGTTTCGGAAAGAGTTTAAGAAACAGAAGTGTAAAGTAGTGCCCTCTCTGGAGTGTCCATTTGAAATAAACAGTTTGGGGAGTTCTTGTCCTGCAGATATCCTCCATCTGAGCTGCCCACTGATGGACCAGACTCCATGTGTTCACTGAGTTAATTTTTGAACCTTTGATAGTTGTGACTGCTGTTACATTCTGCAGCAGTGAGTTTGACAATTTAATTATAAGTTGTTTGAAAAAAAAAAATCATTTCAAATATGGTCTCTAATCACGTCATTGGGTACTCTGTAATACTTGTGCTGTGAAAAACTGGAAGAACTTATTTTCAGTTCACTTTTTTCATGACATTCTTAACTTTGTAGACATTCATCAGCTCAGTTACCTGTTTTCCAGTGGGAAGACTCTTAGCCTACGTAATCTGTTGTATGTGGAAGTTATTTCCAATCTATAGTCACTCTGTTGCTTTTCTGTCGCAATCACAGAAGTGTGGTGGGATGACTCTCATGACTGGAGTGCTGCAATGGATGGCTATAAGCTCTCCAGGAGAAATAGGCAAGGAAGGAGGTGTGGTGGGGTGGCTCTCTATGTTAGGGAGTGTTTGATTGTATAGAGCTTGAAGTTTGTGATGATGAGGTCGAGTGCTTATAGGTAAGAATGATTGGGAGGGCCAACAAGGCTGATATCCTGTTGGGAGTCTGTTGTAGACCAC
>NW_010310782.1:0-368 GCF_000700745.2 Antrostomus carolinensis
CCCCGGGGGTCCTACCTGTGGTCACCAGCTATGCGAGTGCTGTGCAATGTCCCCTGTCCTGTCTGGCTGCTCCGCTGCGATGGCCGCGCAGGGGACTGTGTGTGAACAGACCTCAGGTCAGTCATTAGCAGCTGCAAAAGAAAGCAACCAACGCAGCAAGGGAGAGCAACGCTGAGCTGACAC
This sequence comes from Antrostomus carolinensis, assembly GCF_000700745.2. NCBI lineage: Eukaryota > Metazoa > Chordata > Aves > Caprimulgiformes > Caprimulgidae > Antrostomus > Antrostomus carolinensis. The sequence goes on from NW_010310782.1 coordinate 184, forward strand.
CCCCGGGCAGAGCTGAGCCGAGCCAGAGGGGACACTTGGTGGTGCTGGGAGCCTGGCAGGGTGGCCGGGCAGGGCAGGAATGTTGGCAGAGCCAGACCTGCCAACAACCCCAGGGGACAGCGGGAAGGACCACACCAGAAATGGTGGCAATGCCCCAAAGCATCTGTCCCTGGCTGCTGCTGGAA
>NW_010310782.1:870-1074 GCF_000700745.2 Antrostomus carolinensis
GATGCCAGCGAGCATCTGCCAAATGGATTCCCTGCCTGTATCAAAGCGGGACGTGCCTGTGGTGGGGCAGGAGGGGTGACCACAGCAGGGTGGCCTCTCTCACCCAGTGATGAAGAACAATCCCAGGGGACAGGGGGAAGAAAAGCAATTTTGTGCCTGCAGCACTTAACCAATAGCTCATCTTGTGTGTGGCGAGTGGCGATC
>NW_010310783.1:0-948 GCF_000700745.2 Antrostomus carolinensis
AGCCCCTGTAGACCACCCCACCAGCATCCCCTGAGACTCCTCACATGGGACCTTTTGGGGGAAGGTGCATGGAAAGGGATAAAAAATAAATAAATGTGGGTGAAATGAGCTGTGCCTGGGGGTCTGGATGGGACCCAGGAGCCAGCACAGCGGGAGGGGAGATGGAGGCGGATGGGAAGGTCAGGGACAAAAGGTCCCTTTCCGATGACGCCACAGTAATCACCTCGGGCAAGCCGGAAAGAGCCGTCTGGAAGGCGGCTGGATGAGTGATGCTTCCCGAGACAGGGCAGGGACCTGGCACCGTGTTAGGCTCTGGCAGGGGACACTGCCTGGAGCAGGAGATCGGGCCAAGAGGGACACGGCTCCATCCCACAGTCCCTGGTGCCGGTGACAGGAACAGGGCGGCAGCAGATCCGGAGCAACACGGGCATCTCTCCTGGCACCAGGGCAGGGAGCTTGGAGAGACAACCAGAGTGCTGACACCTCGGTTGGGTTTGGGATGGTTGAGTGCTGCCCCGGCTCTGCTCCATGGCAGCACATCTGGCTGCACATCTGGTTGTGCATCCACCAGCTGTGCTGAGGTGGGAGCAGCCCCACGGCTGATGCTCTGGAAGCACCAAACTCTGCTAAAACCAAACAAATCGGCAACGTGGGAGCAGGTTGGGACATTTAGGATGGGAAGGGATTCACCGTGGTCCTGCCCAAGTGTCACCTCCTTCCCCACCACAGCAGCTGGAGTCGACCCATCCCAGGGTGAGGGTGTTAAAATTCAGGCGCCGTCGCGGTGGAAGCGATGGATGGGGAGCGGCGAGGGAGAGGGACACACAAAGGGACGAGGGACAAAAAGCCTTTGTCCTGCCTCTGCTGAGTGGGCCTTTTCGCTGCCGGTGGGGAAATCTGCTGGCAGCTCAGCAGGGTTGGGCTGCACCCCCTGTGCCGGCACATTCC
>NW_010310784.1:0-24046 GCF_000700745.2 Antrostomus carolinensis
TTGATCCATTCTCCACCCAGCCTGTATTTATATATATAACTCACCACACACACATCCCTAACGGCACACGCTGCCATCCAAAAATGATCAACCAGCGACAAAAGACGACAACCCCCTTATATACACATAGGGAATATAAATCTTGAGTAAACACCGTAAAGCAGCGAAGCGTCTCATCCTGTAATAATCTCTGAGACAGTTGATCCCAGGGCTCTTATTACCCCGACAGCCATCATCTGAAATCCAGTCAGTGCTGGGCTCAGCCACGGCTCAGTATTGATCAAGGAGGCAGCTTCAAACACGCTGCCGCGTTTTTCTTTTGGAGCACTAACTTGTTTGTCAATAACTCCTTTGGTCACGTGGAGGGAAAGGGGTGGCCAGAGCCCAGCTCTCCTCTTCTGGTGCCCAGATCCAGCCCGTCCCTGGGGTAGGATGGAGCTGGGGCTGGCACTGACTGCTAATGCCCTCCTGTCCATGGGAGGGCAAATAAAGCCCTGGTCAACAGTAAAGAGCAGGTGGTAAATCCTCCAAGGGTTTCTAGACCCTGGTGTTGTACCAGTTGGCGCTTGCTGCTGGGGTCTGGCAGGGTGGTGAGCAGAGGACACCTCCGCAGAGCCAGCCCCACCAGCAGCAAGGGTTACAAGCACAAACCTGGAGCAAATCCAGACCCAGAGAGGCTGCAGATCCCCCCGAGGCAGTGGCATGGCCAGCATGAGCCTTGGGTGAGCCCTGCAGCCACAGCTTTAATCATGTGTCTGACCACCTCAGGAACTCACAGCTCTGCAGGACAGCAGTGCCTGGCTCTTGCTCCCTGGCCAGCATCTCTCTGTGCTCCTTCTCCTCCAGAGTTGCAATTTTTGCTGGGAAGGAACACCATGACCAGTCGTAACAACCACAGGGAGGGGAGCAGTGAAACATCCCAGGTAGACGGGTACCACGTGTTTGCTGAGGAACATGAGGAAAGGGAGAGTGCCCCTGCCTGGGGGGTATCTCCTACCCCAAAGTATCACTCAGGCCTCCAGACCAGCTTAATTTCTTGCAAACAGAAGAGCACCAAGGGCAAAAGGACAGTGCTGCGAAACAGGCATCCTACGGCACATGCCTTGCCGAGAGCTCTCTTCAGCTCTGCTCTCCTTGGGGAAAAGTCTCTCTCCATTACCCTTCTCCCCACGTTTCTGCCCTCCACAAGGGCTGACATGCTTTCCAAACCTGCAAGCTTCCTGCATCCTCCTGCCTTTCACCCTGGATATACGACATCAAACCCTGCTCCCGCATTAGATACGCCTCTAAACCGTAGTGCTAAATGCCATCGGGCTTAAGCCCTGCAGGAAGGTGTTTCTGCCTGGCTTCGGGATGCAGGTGGTCCCTTGGGTTCACCGAGCTGGGGAGGAGGAGATGGTGCTGCCCCAGGCTCCTTCCCTCTCCTTTTCCTGTTGGCTCCCGTGGGATGGGAGAGCAGCGGGCTTGGCAGGCTGGGGGGATGCAGCTCCTGCAAAGGGTTTTGGAGACAGTGCCCCACAGCACAGGGTCCCAGGGCAGCCTCAGCTTCTGTGGTGCTGGGAAGGTCAGCAAACATGTTAGTTGGCATCTCAACATGCTGCTCCAGCCCTGTCTCTTCCCCATCCTTCACTCCAACGGCATTCCCTAAACCACATTCAAATCATCTCTGGAGCTCCAGTTACGATCATCAAGTAGGACTTGCCACAGTTCAAAATCCACTACAATAACCACGAGGCATTTTAGCAGCAATTATGAAAGATAGTTTCACTTAAAAATCAATTTTACTTAGGGAACAGTTTTTTTAAAAAAATAAAGCAAAAAAAAAAAAAAAAAAGGAAGTGATACTGCTTGGCACTGGGGCAGGAGAAGGGGGAATTCACCGGGCCAGGTCTTAGCAGCCAGAGTCTCCAAAGAAAAATTAAAAAATCCTTCCTTCTCCTTACCCTTCCTTATTTTGGAGAAATAAGTCCCATGTTAAAATTACAAGAAGTTCAAGGAGTGGCTCCCCCTTCCCTACCAGTGCTCCACATGGTACCAACAACAGGGAAGCTCCCATGAGATGCAGGAGGGCGTCACTGGGAAGCCAAAGTGTAGCTGGCCATCACGCCTGCACCCTGCAGGGTCCCCTGGCTCCCTGCTCCACGGGCATGAGGCCTTCTGTGCCTCTGAAATCCTCCCCTTTAGCTCTTCACCTTTCATTCAAGCAGAGGCTGTTAGAAAGTTTGCACTGGAAACCACTTACAATCGATTTATTTTAAGGCATCACCTCTTGCTGCGCTGTGATGTGTGAGCTTTAAAAAGCACCTCGTTTATTATCTGCTGCCGCGTGGGTATTTCCATACGGCACATCGCGGTGCAGCAAGAGCTCCTCTCTTATCAAGTTTTTAGGGTAAGACAGATTTTCAGCACATAGAAATCTCCCACAAATGCACCAAAATGTCACCACCCCATGCCCTCAGCAAGCCTCAAGAGGAGCCCCTCAAATTTCCCAGCTTGGAACCATTTAGAGACATGCGTGGTGTCTCCTTGTGTCCCCCCAGGCCACCAGCAACTGTCCTGTGGCTGAGAGGGGTCAGGCACGTTCATCAGTAAGTTGTACCTCCATCACCACTGCAATGTAAACACAAATGAAATGCAAAAAAATGCAAAAAAATCCTGTAAAGGACTTTTTTAGAGGTGTATTGCTCTAAAAAAAGCCACCAGAATTAGAACCAGCTTTGCTCAAACTTTCAGAAAAGCGGCAATCGAGCCCCAGCAGCTCCAGGTGCTGGGGAATTTTCAGGGAGGTGGAAGCGAGTGAGCTCAGCAGGTCACCAAAGGGCTCTTCCCAATGGGAGAGCTCGCAGTGACCCCAGCACTAAACCATCTACCCTCAGCATTTCCATGGGGCATGGGGTGGCCTCCCAGCTGCCAGGAGCAGATGGGTCTTCAGGACCCGTTTCCATCCCTTTGGGATATCCACCTCCACCCTTTCTGCATTCTTGCCATCCTCTTCTGCCACAGGGACAACGCTGAGAGCACCCAGGTGGAGCACTCAGCAAGGTCCAAGGCTCTGCCAGTGCCCGTGGCCAGCACCACGTGCAGCCCTGCCCTGGGAGCCAGAGAGGTTGTGCCACAGCAGAGGAGGAATGGCAAACAAAGGAGGAGGAGATGAGATTAAGCAAAGAAAATGCACTGCCAGAGTGGTGAACAGAGCCCTTGAAGACCTGAGAGGAAACTACAGTGAGCCAAGTCTCCCAAGGAGAACCCATGGCTTCAGGTGCTGCAAACAGGAGTGGTCAGCAGAGCCTCAGGGAAGGGCTGGGTGGCTCTCAGGGCTCACCCATCACTGTGGTTTCACAACAATTATACATAAAGATGGTCTGACAATCTATCAAGCAAATTATATGATACATTTTGAAAGTCCATTATTATGAATTTACACAATAGAAATGTAAGCAAAAGCTTCTGGAGTTTGATTTAGCCCCTGAGCACCAGCAACGCTGGCACTGCCACTGTGCCACGAGAACTCACACCCAGCAAGCAGGGAAAATCAATAAACTCCCTGGGGACATAACACACAAATCTCAGCCCATTTCCCTGTCCTGGCCCTGTTTTGCCAGGGCAGTTATTCCCCTTTCCTGTTGGAGGCAGGAGGGTCAGCTGAGCAGCTCTTGGGGCTGATGGGATCTTTCACACTTTTCACCCAGGTGAAAGCTGGTGTCTAGGTTTCAGAAAGGATTGTGCACCCCTTTTTGAGATCAAGATGCTCGCTCACCCTCTCTTGGCTCTTCAGCCTCTAGCTCTTCAGCAAAGCTCAAAGCTCAAGCTCTTCAGGCTTCATTGCTCTTTCACAAGACGTCCTAATGTGCTTTCCCACTCCCTTGCCTTGTTTAAAGCCCCACATCCTCCCTTGGTACTTCCCTTCAGCCCTCACCCCTGTGTTGATGCTTACAGACCCCATGGCAAGTCCAGGCTGCTGGATGGCTGCTGTGCTGATGGAGGGGGGTTGTTGCTTTGGTTTTGCTCTCCGTTCATGTATTCTCTCTTGTTTGGAGCCAAAAATTTAAGTACTGTTAGACTGCATTTTTACAGCACAGCAAGCCCAACTCCTGCCCCAGCTTCCTTGGTGTTACAATACAAGAAGGAATCAAACAGCAGCAAACAATTACCATGGGTGCAAGGGGATCTGGTGCCCACCCTGTTGTCCAACACCCAGCCCAACCCCTGGCAGGGGATGAATCCACTCAACTTCACCCCATGTCTCTCCATTCTCTGGCTTCCACAGACTCTCCTTTAATACAATTTCCCCAATGACCTTCAACACAGATGCACTCCTGACTCCATTATTGTCTTTTCATTTCTTTCTTTCTTTCCTTCTCTTGGCACTTTTGTAAGGAGATCGCTTTCGCCTCTCACTGCAAATCTGGGCACATAGTTCCTGCCCAGCAGAAGTGGTGCCCAGAAAGCACTGGTGCTAATAAAACCCCTGCAATGAGAGCTCAGCTCTCCCTCCCTCCCTTTGGCAAATGTCACTGACTTCCATTCTCACAGTGAATAAAGAGCCGCCCAAGCCAAGGAGAGAGACTCAAAGCGCAGTCACTCACCACCGTGCCCATGGCTCAGCCTTCACCTTTACTCATTTTGTGTGAGGTGTGCCCTCGCTGCAGCCCAGCCCACCAAGAAGCCTCTCCCCTCCCTGGGATTTCTGGATTTCTAGCTGTGCCAGCCTCCGCTGCGCTCCAGCATGGCTGGAGACCCTACAGCCTTCCTTTGGGGTCTGCATTTGTCAGGAGAAATAACTTCCAGCTCATGTTTTCCTTATGGCAATGCTGGCCTGATCCCACAGCCCCCCAGGGGCAGCATCACTAGTGGGGAACCTGCAATGTCCTTCCCTCCAGCTCCAGGAGCACGTTTCGGTGTTACCATTAAACCCAAAACTCAAGGCGACTTGACACTTTTTGTTTAAAGACCAAGGTGGGGGAGGAGAAGATGTGGAAGAGCTCCCCTAAGGGAAAAGCCATCAACTGGAACAAGATTTCAACAACTACACGATTCTTGACCTTTTCCGCAGTCATATCTTTAATGTTTCACGGATGGATTTGATAAAAAAAGAAAAAATTAATAAAATAGATTTCATTTAAAAAAAAAGGTCAGGACATGTGTTACAGGGAAAAACTCATTTAGGTCCCTACCTGCTGCCTCATGGATGCCAAGGAACCCTCCCCTGCCTCCCACCCAGGGTGTTCCAGCCCAGGCATCCATCTCCCTGCCTTGATTTTCATTGCATTTGAGGTTTGATCTCTTCTGGACTTTTCCTTCCCCTGCCAGACATGGAGTCGGGAACCATAAGCACTCAGAGATGCTGACAAATGCTTGAGAGTCACAAATATCTGGTGGGATGTTGCAATCTGGAGAGGTAGCCAGTGAGCTCAAACATGGGGAAGATGCTCATCCAGGCTCCATCACAGCTCTTCCACCTGGGGCCCAAACTCCTCCCCAAATGTAGGGGTAGATTTTGGGTCTGTTGCAACGCCCAAGCCATGCACAGCACAACAACCACCATCTGCACAATCTTGATCACCATGACAGCCATTCTCATGGCTCTTGCACCCATCCCATGGACATCACCCCTCGCCTCCACCCGTGGTCACCAGTGTAAATCTCATCTGCTCTGTCTGATGTTGGGCTTATCAAGAGCAAGCAAAGCAAAACAAATCCCTCAAGCCCACAGTCAATTACTGCTGATCAAGATGTTTTTAAAAATAAATGATATTTAATAGCAGCTCCTTCCTGGCTGGCCCAGTTGCCTGTTCCCAGAGGCTCAGAACTAAAAGCAGCCCGGACGCCGGCTACGGACGGTTGTATTATTAAGCCTGCTCTGCAATTAGAGCAGGCTCCTGTCTAACTTCTGTCTCTTTTCACCATTCCCTGATATTTTTTTTTTTTTATTCACTAAGAACAAAATATAATTCATCAAAGTTTGCAAAAAAATATACAAATTACTGCGATAACATCATACTAAGTTATTAAGTGGTGACAATGGGGGACAATTACAGTATATAGTCCATTATATAGCACTGCCGTCGGGATGAATCAAAGTAAAACACACGGTGAATGGCGAGGAGCTTATTAACGGGAACATTAGTGCACCAGAACATAATACCTGCCACTCAGCCTGGGAGTTATCGCCGCGCCGGTGCTGGTGGGGACTGGGCAGGAAAGCTGTGGAAAGAGCTGGCAGTGTCACCGTAAGTTCAAGGCACCAGCCCCATGCTGGGGACACTGCAGATCGATCCTCAGTGCCTGAACAGGGCAAAGGGGCAAAACCTTGACCCTGGGCTGCCACCACACAGCCTCTTGCTCCAATTCTGCTTCTGGAAGGCCCTGAGGATTTCTGCAATGGCTCAACCAAGCACAAATGGATGAGGATTTCCCCCAGCTCTCACCAGCATCTGTGGGAACATCCTCTCTCTGCTCACCAGCACACCAGAGTGCATCTCACCCCTGCCTTTTGGGCAAGGGCTGCCCAAAATAGGTACACTGGTACCCATTGCTCCACCACCATCAGTAAGGCCTTGCAGGCTTGTTTTTGTTTTGTTTTGTTTTAATTTATTTTGAGGTTTCCTCCTGCCTGAGCAGCACCCATCCCATGACAGTGAGGTGGCAGCAAAGCCTTGTCAGCCCCAGTCTGCACGGCAGCAGGTCACACGCAGGATGCCACGCTGCGGCCACGGCAGCTCTGCAGCCCGCTGCCCTGCCTGCTCTCACACCCACTGAGCACTCATGGGGTTTTTCACTTTTAATTTTGAAAGCCTAGCAGAAAATTGAGAAAAGGGTGGCCAGATATAACAGCTTGGTGCATCTGTGGGACCAGTAAAAAGAGGGGCAGTGACAACGGTGCTGAGCAGCACCCAGCACTTCCCTGGTCCTGGCAGGGAAGCCACGGCAGGCAGCAGGGCACTGCTGGAGCTGTGCAGGCAGCAGAGGCAGCTGATGGGCAGCAGCCAAACCTCATCCAAGTGCTCTGCCCAGCTCTGAATGAGTGTGGCCAATGTCAGGCAAATGCCACCACCCCAGTGCAGGGTGCCTGGCTGGGATGGCACCGGGAGCAGCACCACAGCACAGCTGGAAGAGCTGAAGGACGGGTGGATACAGCCTATGTTATAAATGCACATTTTTAGAAGGCACTGGGTGGGAGGAGCATAAAGCCTGGCCCAGTTCCCATGCTGTCATGTTGGTGACCCCACCAGAGCATGACACATGGACAGTGGGTCATCACTCTGGCTGAAACATCCCCCCTGTGATGCTCGCTCTCAGCTGGCTGATCAGCGTTGGGTTCCAACGTCCTGGTCCCACTCACTGGCGTTGGGCACTTCCCAGACTCCCTTTTGCCACCACCCGAGGCTGCCCCTTGCCTGCAGCAGCAGGTGAGGTTGGGCTGTGATGCTGGGAGATGCACAAACTAATCTGTCTGGGAAGATGTTATTTGCTGGGAAGGGAAGCGAGAGAGAGCGAGCTGCACGCCTGCTTCCAGAGCAAAGCAACAAAATTCCTCGCTCTGGTTCTGCGCAAGGACTAACCTGTGGGAAGGGCTGGTTTTGTGCTCTTCCTCCCAGGCTCTGCAGCCCTCTTGAAGCCACAGCACCTGGAGAGAGTTTGGGCAGGTCCTGTCCCTTCCCTCACAGAATCATAGAACCTCCTGGATGGAAAAGACCTCTGAGATCATCGAGTCCAACTGTACCTGTCCACTACCAACCCATATCTTAGAGCAGTATCTCCCTCTCTGCTGTCCTGAATTCCTTGCCAGCGGTGAAACCCTGCTCTCCTTTGCCCGAGCCAGTGCTGGGTTCCCTGCTGCTCCAGCAGCTCCAGCTTGCTCCTTCTAAGATGTTATTTTTACACTTCTCTTAAAATACAACGCTAAGAGAGGCTTCTTGACTATATTAACATTAGGAATCTAATCAGCAATCAGACAGCTCATAATTTTCTGATTAGCTCTGATTATACTCAATCTTTAGGAATGGAAAAAAAGAAGAGGAAAGAGAAAGAAAAAAAAAGATGGAAAAATATAAAAATATTCTCTGCTCAGTTTTCCCACTCTGATTCCCTTGACGAGGCACAGAGCCGTGGCAGCAGCAGCTCTGCTGTCCTCGGCTAAGCAGGGCAGTGCCACGGTGACCTGCTAAGCCAGTGCTGCTCAATAACCCAGTGCCATCGTGCTGCTGATCTTCATCCTTCTGGGCTTGGCTGGGACATTGTCCCAGAAAGAAGCTACTCAGGGAATGGAGAAGACATCAAGGGTGCCAGAGCCATTGGCAAACCCAGTGGAGTGTTGTGAGCTCTGCTCCTGGTCGTAACAACTCGGATAATACTCAAAAAATCAGAGTAGAAGGATGCCATGGAGGAAGGAGATGGTGTGTCTGTATCCAGCTGGCTTCAGCCTGGAAGGAGGAGCCTCTCCAGGCAATGAGGAGGAGGAGGCTGAAGAACACTGCGAGATGAGGCTGTGGCCACACACCAGCTTGGTAGAGGACAAGTGCTATGTGCCAGCCTAGAGGGAAAGATACTGAGGATTGCCAGAAGCTGGGAGGCAAATGGCCTGGAGGAGCAGAGGATGCCCCTTGGCAGGGACATTTACCTGCAGAGCAGGCAGCGGGAGCCAGGATGCCATCTCAGAGCAGGCTGCTCCTCTGAGCATCTCCAGCCTCTGACAACAGCAGCAGGGAGGACTGAGGGGACTTTGAGAGGTGTCAGGTCCCCAACATCACCCGTCCGGGGTGCCTGGGACATGGCAGGACAGGCAGTTGATGTTGGTGGGGAGCCTGGGGAAGACTCATGCTTGGCTTGCCTTCACCCAATGACAAGGGACCTTGGAGCACAACTCTCTTGCTGGGCTTTTGTGAAGGAGGAGAAGGGGATGCCCTGGTGCTGAGCCTCACAGCTGCAGCCGGGAGGAAGGAACTGAGGAACAAGCCAGAAGAAGAAGACATAAAAAAACCCCTCTAACAGAGTTAATCAGTCACACACGCTCTGCGTAGGAGATTCACTCCTGACTGCAGCAAGCGATCAGCTGATGCTGTGAAGCATGAGATTTAATTATTTGTATCATGGCCATGGCCTGCATAACTACAAATGATATTAATGGTCATAAAATTGTCCAGCTGGCTCTTCAAACCCGCCGCCACACTGACTCGCTGCCTCGTGTGGCAGGGACGTGCTGCCTTGCAGGGACTGTTCTCACCACGGCACAACCGGTGGCAAACGCATCCACCGAGCATCAGAGCAGGCAGACGCCATCTGGAAGGGCCATCCCGCGTCACCCAGGGTTGCTGAGCACAGAGTGTGTGCTTCGTGTCTTGAAGACAGCTTTGATAACAAGAGGTGCTCGTTATGCTGGCCACGCATCTGCGTCGGCTTAGCTGAACCTCTGAAGAGCCTCGTACCTGGTCGCAGGCTGGGCAGCCGCTTTGCTGGGAAAGAGAAGGCAGCCCTGGCTCCTCCAAGCTGCTTGCTTTTGCTCCAGGCTGTTGCTCAGAGCTGCTGGCAGAGCTGCCCAGTGAAAGCATTGCTCCTCACCTGGTCAAACTGAACTGGGTAAGCAAAGATCTACGCTAAGCTATGAACCTGCTAGAGGATAGAATAGGACAGGACAGGACAGGACAGGATAGGATAGGAAAGAATGGAATGGAATGGAATAGTGTAGTGTAGTGTAGTGTAGTGTAGTGTAGTGTAGTGTAGTGTAGTGTAGTGTAGTGTAGTGTAGTGTAGTGTAGTGTAGTTTAGCTCAGGTGGAATGGACCTACAACAGTTATCTAGTCCAACTGCAAGACTAAGCTGCTATCAGCCCAGTTTGAACCCAAACAACAGCCCAGGTAGAATTCAAGTGTAAAAGCAAATGGCCCAGGTTAGAGCAGAAGAGCCAGGACACCGTGTCCCCAGCAGCCTGACACCACTGTCCTGTAGGCTTCCTTGGCTGAGGTCCCCGGTCACTTTTACACCAACTTCAAAGAAAACACCCTGAAATCCCTATTTGAACTAAACTGTGGTGAAGGAAAATGTGCAAACAACCCGAGGCTTGGCTCTTCCAACCCTCTTCACTGCAGCATCCTAAGCAGACAGCAGGGCTGCCCCATCTCCTTCCAGCCCAGCAAAGCTGAATTTGCAGGTGAGACCCAGGAGGAGGTTGTGCCGGAGCTGGAGATAACGGGAGGGATCGACCCTTTTTGTCTGCTGGGGCTCCAGCCCTGATGCCACTGTCTCCCATAGCTCAGCACCCACGTGCACCCAACAGGGCTCTCTTATTAAACCAACTCCCTACACACACGAAAAGCCACTCGAGTTCACAGGGACGAGGTCTTCCCCCTCCCCAGGCTGGGAAAGTCTCCTCCTCACACTCCATCCCTGCCATCGCAGCCGCAGAGCCCTCTTTTGTAAAGCGGCGCTGGAGCTGTAATTAGTTTGAGGTGACCTCTGGAAAAAAAAAATAAGTTCAAGTTTAAAAAGAAAATCTCTCTGGTTAATGCTATGCAAATTGCCAGCGAGGCAATCAAGCTGACTTTTAAACACTGGCCCCCGTCGGAAGGGCTCACAAGACAGCCTTATTGTCTCGCTATCAATTTGCATCTCATTACCCACAATGCGCCACTGGTTGGAGGTAACCTTTTGGGGAACACGGGAGCCTGGGGACAACAGGGTTACTCCTGTTTACAAAGCTTTCATGTGGCCTGGCACCTGAAACACAATGGCTGAGAGGCCAGGTCACTGCCAGCCCTGCCTGCTGCTCGCCGGCAGCACCAAGAACTCGTGTCACCGGACCTGGCAGCTTCTGTCACCTCCTCCCAGGGCCCCTGCCTCCACTGCTGTCCCACAGGCGCTCGCACACCCCAGGTCCTTCCCACGGGGCTCACCGGCTCCTGCAGTCCCCAGAGGCTGCATGTTAGCTCCCTGCCTCCGCCCGGCCGTTCGAGACATTTCTGAGAGTCTTTGCAGGCTCTTCCACATCTCTGCCAGCCCTCACCACCTCGGGGACATGGGACTAAAATAGCATTTTTCTATAGGAAGGAAATCTGCCACATCCTTGTCCTCAGCCTGCTCCTGCTTCCCCAGCCATTCCAGCCCCTGCAGCAGTCCCCCACACCAGCTGTCTCTGCCCTCTCCTCCATCCCCACCAATTTGGGGTGAAGAAACCAAGTGCTCTGCCATCATTTCACCTACACGAATCACTGATCCCCCAACCGAGCTGCCTGTCTGCATCCATGCCCACCTCCTGCCCTGCCAGACCTGCCTGTAGCTGTGCCCACCTCCTGCCCTGCCAGACCTGTCTGCATCCATGCCCACCTCCTGCCCTGCCAGACCTGCCTGTAGCTGTGCCCATCTTCTGCCCTGCCAGACCTGCCTGCGGCCGTGCACATCTCCTCCAGCACCTGTGAGCTTGGCTTGGCCAAGAAGACCTCCCTTGATGGCTCTGTGATCCCTGTGGTGGTAGCCAAGGTATCAATCACACCGTTTTCCTTCTCCCCATGACCTCTGCAGCATGAGACCTCCCCGGCGAAGTGGCAGAGCTTTTCTGCTTCGCTTGTTGCAGATGCCGGCGATGCCCAGCTCCCCGGCATCCCACCGACGTCGCGTGGCACTGCCGCATTGCTAAGTGCTGGCAGGGCCCTTCGCCAACGCGCGGGTGCCACCTCCGCCACCTGGGCCAGGGGTGCGGAGGTGACAAAGGGACTTTTAATAGGCAAGAGAGCACCACTGTGAAGAAGAAAACCCAATCGTTTAAACCCCTTCTGAATAATGGTGCTGCCTCCCCACTGCTCAAATCAGCCGCAGCACTTTGTTATTATGATAACTAAATAGAGAAGATTTTAACAGCTGGAAATGCAGAAACAATATTTAAAAGAGTTTTTAAAATTGTTGGTATTTTATTCAATAATGGTAATGGGCTTTTTTTATTTTATTTTATTTTTTTTACTTTAAAGGCACAAGGTTCCCTACTCTGCTGTTTCTGCACGGTGCCGGTCAGGCTGCGAAGCCGGCTGTCGCCTGGTGATGGCAGGGAATAACACCGAGACACATAATAACACCGAGACACGGGGCTGCTGGAGGGAGTGGGCAGCTGACAAAGGCATGGGAATCACAGCTTGCTGCTCCAGCACCCTGCTCTGCCCCGCACCTTGCTGGCCGGGATCCGAAGGTGCAAAACCCGAGAGAGCCCAGGCTACAAATCTGCTGCAGCTCCTCCACGAGCCGAGCTAGACCATCACTCACAGCCATGGCAGGTGCTGCTCCAGTGGGGAAAGCATCCCACGAGGTCCCAGGAGCAGCATGGGATGGAGACAAGGCTCCCAAGCACCCGTTTTCCAGCTCTATGCTTGCTCTAGGAGTTAATTGACCCTCCCAGCACACCCAGCCCTGCCTGTGCCCTCATCCACGCAGCTACACCAGGTCCCTGCACCTGCCAATGCACTGGGACCTCCTGGGGACCACACAAGTGGATGAGCAGTCCAAGCACACAGACTACTCCCAACATGCTGAGTAACCATCAGTTCCCACAGGAAACCCAGTGCCAGCAGTACAAGCCAGCACCTGGGTTCCAGATCCTCCAGCAGCCCAGATGCTCCTCCAGCTGAAGGAGAGGACCCATCAGCTGAAGCTTCACAGCACAGAGCCAGCCCCCTGCCCCAGACAAGACCCTTTGCCTGAAAACCATGAAAATTACCACGGAATTCATTGCTATGGTGCTCAGTGCTGCTGCAGAGGTCTGGTTCCCTACTAGCACTTAAATAAATAAACCAGAGTTTGGAAGCACCAGTGAAACCAAGGCAAGGAGAGCAGCCCCTTCTGCTGCCCTGGTTTTGGGGACGGCAGCCCACCAGCTCCGGGTGCACCCCTGCTGCAGCACGGATCCCCAGCCAGCGAGGAGGGACTGCATCCGAGGCAGCGTTAGCTGGTATTTATTTCCAGGACAACTGAGAACTACGAGGAGGGAGCAGAGAGATGAAATTGGAAGGAGTTGGGGGACAAAAGGAGGGACAGGGGTGAGGAGCAGGAGAAATGGCAGAGGGAAGCAGGGAGGAGGAGCTGGAGCTGCTGGGGAGGACAGCGCTATTCCCATGCTTCCTTCAGAGGCCTCGGTGCCCTTCACCCTGACGCCTATTTAATGTCATCCTATTCAGCAAGTGTCCCCATGATCTGGTAATTATCTTCTACTTACAAAAGAGCATCTCTGTGTCACAAATGCTCCTCTCTCCGGCTCTGCCACAGATCAATATCTCCTCAAGGCCTTTGCCATTGTTTGGGGAATGGAATTGATTTCTCTGAGGAACGAAGGGAGGAAAAATATATAAATAAGTGCTGCGGAGATGTGTCCCTGCTGAAGGCTGAGCTGGGTAAGCGGCAAAGCACAAGGGAAGTGTTCGGATACCAACGGACCATCGCATGTATTGTGTCCTATTGCTGCCCCTGCTCAACTGGCTGCAGGGGGTGCTGGGTTGTTTATCATTCAGTGCACGAGCATCCGAAACGCTGGAGCCAGAAGAAATCTCTAGCTTGAGATATCACCAGCTTTCAAAGATTTTAGAGCAGGATAAGAAGTGTGGAGGTGCTGATTCAACACCATCCATAAGGACGTTTGCGTGTCCCACTTTAGGGTTGAAGCACATGGTTGAGCAGTTGCTGCTGCGACCCTGGTGGGCCCTGGAGAGGAGCTTCGGAGATCTCCTTGGTTTAGATGGCAGCACCTTGCTGTGACCAGCACAGCACCAACACTGAAATCCAGAGTGATGCAAGAGCCAGCGAACCATGCTGCTGTCAGGCTGCCGTCAGCGTGACCGCAGCGAGCACAAGCTAATCCCGGCAGCGGCAACCGTACGTCCTTCATGCTCCTCTCAGCAGGCTAGAAGATGACCTTCAAAATCAGGAGATATAGGATAAATACAGTTTGATCTTGTGTTTGAATCCAGGTTTGTAAACTTTGGGATCCCTGAGCTGAGCCCCTTGGTGCGTCACATGGCTTTGGCAGTTGGGGGCTTCAGAGCGATGGGGGACGGGACGGGGCAGAGGTTAAACTGCTCCGCTGGCTCAGGCTACGCAGCAGCAGACAGAAGCTGCAGTGAAGGGGATGAACACAAGGGAAAATACCAAAGGGTTTAAAAATTATGCAGGTGTGCAGAAGGAGGAGGGGTCTGTTACTGCCTCCTCTCCAGCAACAGCAACCCTTTATGGATTTGAAGGCTTTACCATGTTTTACCTCCATGTTTACAGAAAAAAACCCCAACCTTTTCTTGTAATATCTGCAAACAGGCCCTTGCTTTCTAATCTTCTTTTCTATCCTTCTGTCTGTCTTTCATTTTGCATCCCTCTCGAAGCACACTGCCAGGCACCAGACCCTGAGACGGGGCCAGCCAGGCTCCAGCTGGAGCAGAGGATGGAGCCAGGGTTATGTCACCTCGTTGGTACAAGGCGCTATGAGATCCGTATTTGTCTTCCCTGCAAACACCTCGGCAGGGTTGAGCCATGCCGAGCTTGCAGTCTAGCAGAACCACTGCCATCCATTACAACCCTTCCCATCATGTCCTAATTTTTTATTGTTCAAGTGGGAAGAAAGGGAAAAAAAAGCAAGTCCAGGGGAGGGTGGAGATTTGACTTGAGAAAACCTGTGGCAAAGCCTTCCTTCCAAGGACCTCTAAAAGCGCATCACTGCTCAGCTGCTGGGGCCTCCTCGCCTCCAGAAAAGCAAACAAACCTCAAAGCATGCTCTTCAATGCAAGAAATCTCCATTGAGCCTGGTCAGTCTGGGGAAGGAGAAATGAAAGTGCATGGGAAAGAGCAGAAGGTGAAGGAGAAGGACATCTCCCAGCATTGAAAGAGAATGGGAAAAAGCAGAAGGTGAAGGAGAAGGGCATCTCCCAGCATTGAAAGAGAATGGGAAAGAGCAGAAGGTGAAGGAGAAGGACATCTCCCAGCATTGAAAGAGAATGGGAAAAAGCAGAAGGTGAAGGAGAAGGGCATCTCCCAGCATTGAAAGAGAATGGGAAAAAGCAGAAGGTGAAGGAGAAGGGCATCTCCCAACGCACAGGCATCAAAATGCTGGCTGCAGGAGGAAAGAGTGGAACATCCTAAATGGGAATATATATGCAGTGAGAAGAACGCAATCCTTTACAGGGGGGAAAAACATCAGGTGGGACTAGATACACGCACCAGTAGCTTTGGAAGGAGTCAGTGCTCATTTAGGGAATTCCACAGCATGTTGACAGATGAAATTCAGGGCAAGTACATCTGAGGTACTGCTTTTGGGGAACAACAATTAGCACCTGTCACACATGCTGATGGAGCTCCAAATTAACCCCAACCATTCCAGGAAGAGATAGAAGCACTCTGGAGCACAAACATCTCAGTGGAAGCAATGGTCCGATGATGGTAGTTTGTGCTCAGAAGCGGGTGGTAAACAAAACTGTCACATTAGCAAGCAGGTCTATAAATCAGTGGGTCCCTCATCTGTGACACCACGCATGGCTCTGCCGTGCCAAGCGGGGAGAAGAGGCAGATGTGGGGCAGGGAAGAACACGTGGCTGCTGGGAGCACGGGAGGAACTCAGGCAGCGATGGACTGAAAACATTCAGGGAATTTGATTGACTTGAAGGAAAAAATGAATTTCAAAGGACATCGCATAAGACAGAAGGTACCTCTGAGCTCGATTATTTAAATGTTCAGGTCTGACAATGAGAAACGCAGTTCCCTGTGGAACTCAATGCCTCGAGATGCCAGGGACACAATACTTTTTTTTTAAGGAACAAAAATCAGATTAATTAAGAATATCATCGGTTATGCTAGCTGAGATCAAAGTACAGAGGAATGTAAGTGCTATCACTGAAGGATTTATACCTCCCAAGTAACTGCTTAGGATTAGAAAGAAATTTCAATAATCTGCCAGCTAAGTACGCACGGCGAGAGTAATAATCCTTCTCTCCCAACATCTGCTAGCAGCTACTAATGGAGATAGCAATAAGCTAGGTGGATCATAGACCTGACCTGATCCGATTGCCACCTTATAAACTGGAACACAAGGGTGTTATCATTTCTCCTGGGGTAACCTGTCATCAACCAGGACCGCACTGAAGTGGAAGCTGTAGGAGCAGAGCGCCGAGATGCCTTCTCCTGGAGCTCACCACCTGTGGGAAGGCAGACCCTTCAGCAGTGAGTCTATTGATTTTCATACAATTGGTTGTAAACATTTCCAGTGGCTTCCCAAATTGGAGCATTTCCCCAGCAGAATATGTACACACAAAGCTATGGGAGGATGAGAGCTCAAATGTGTGCATCTTCTCTGTGGCATGTCTATGGTTTGAGCTGGTGCTTGATGTAGCATCCAACCCAGGGAAGGGGAACTAGCTCATGCCTTAGATAAACCAAACCTTGCCATCGCTCTCATTGGTTTTCCCTTTCTGTTCTGCTTTTTTCATATCTGTGGCACACTCAATGGAAGGTGATCCACTTGCCATTTAAGATTGAACATGGGGCTATGGGAAGATGCTGCCCGTTCCCCCTCTTGTTCAAAAACACAATCCAGTGGGCTGGGACACACTCAAGGCAGGATGTGGGATGGAGCACATTGCCTACACCCAAACGGCTCCAGACATCATGGGGGAGGGATGGCTGGAGAGAGAAGGTATGGAAATAACAGCGAGAAGAAACAGCATGCACCAAAGGAGGAAGCAGGGGGGGAGGAGAATTCTAACACCAAGGCATCCAGTATAACTGATTTCCTCCAACAAACTCTGAGTGAAAGGTTAGCTCTGCTGTTAGCGCTACGGGAAAAATGTCAAGAGTTTTTCAGAGAAAAGTGAATAACATTTTTATTCCCTGTTCTCTCCCCCAAAAGTAAGACAGAGTGAAACAGGACTGGGGAGCAGCACCCAGCTGGTTCCAGTCCCTGCTCTGCACACACAGAACCAGTACAAAACACATAGGAAAGGAAAAAAAAAAAATCACTGTACCATTTCCTTCCAAATTTACTACAGTTTTGGATCTAATAGCCATAAAACACAGTCTTTCCTGAATCTCTTACTGGCTCACCTACACCAGCAGCTGGTCTGGAGGCAATGGCCCAGCACTTCTGTCCCTGTCCTGTCCCTGAGACTGGGCACATGCTGCCCCTTTCTCCCAGAGACTGGGCACACCCTGCCCCTTTCTCCCAGCTCTCTGCCAAGCTGGGACAGCCTCAGTGCACGTTCAGCCATGTGGGATGTGACACGGCAGGTCACAGGTGCCAGAGCCTCCCATGTCCATCACCTCTACTGTCTCTACACCAGGTCTGACAGCTGACAGCCTCTCTCAGCTCTGCTTTTCATTTTTACAGGCACTAAGATACAATTTTAGGAGAGGGAAAGCACGAAAGCCCCTCCTCCAAACTCATCTCCAGAGGAGTAGGACGCAGCCCCAAGTACCCCCAGGTACCGGCAGTGACCCTGCTCTCCGGGCACACCTCCACCAAGCTCAGTGGAGCTGTCTTCCTTGGCAGAAGAGGAGCACAAGCCATGACAGAATCACAGGCTTGCCTAGATTGGAAAAGACCTTTAAGATCATCGAGTCCAATCATTATCACATCATCACAACAGTGTCTGACACAAGGGCGCTGGTGTCAGTGGGCAGACATTTGGCCCATAACATAAAAAGACCAAGCAGATGTTAGAAGTCAACTTAAAAGCCCTTGCAGAAAAAAAAAAAGCCCATAAACATGAAGCAGTGCTCGAGGCAGAGCACCCATGGGGACCAGCCCTGCGTGGAGAAATGCAAAAGGGAGCCCAGTGATCTCCCCGGGCTTCAGTGAGCAGCAGGAGCCCAACGCTGGCACCACTCCCGGCTCCCCATTGCCCTCCCGTGACACCAGCATCCCTCTCATCACCTTCTGGTGGCCACTCACGGCCGAGTGCTGAAGGGCGATGTGTACAAAGCATTTGCCAGGGGCCCCCCGTGTCCTGTCCGTGGCTTCCCCCACCTTGGGGAGAAGGGCGAACCCTCCCTTTGCAGCGCGTGTTTCTCTTAATACAAATTAATCCGCTATTGATTCCCAGCTCAAGCAGAGCTGAGCTGCTTATCCCTGCCTGGTGCAACCACAGAGGCTCACGCACCTCCTGGGCCCGCGCAGGGAACTCGGTGTAGGTGACACAGGCTGGTGCAGAGCTGGAACAGATGGAGATGTGCAATGGGGAGAGGGCAGCTCGCTCCCTGTAGACACCCCAAGCAATGCAGCTCCTGAGCTGGTCGCTTCAGCTTAACTAGAGGGATCTGATGGTTAAAGAAACACCCTCTGTATGCACTCGACCCAAAGGCACCAGGTCCCTTTCTCCATTTGAAAATAAACATCATAAAAAGGAGGAATGCTCAGCAGTGCAGAGAAACTGTGCAGCAAAAAACATGCCCAGGGCAGGTGCTGTTCTGGAAGCTTTGGTCCTCAGCAAGACACCTCCCTGGAGCCTGTCCTGCGGCTGAGCTTGCTAGGAAGGTGCTGCCATCAGCCCCACGTGGTGTTTCAGTCTCACACCCAAGGGACTGTCACCACGTGCATGGTCCAGATCACCGGAGCAGAGATCTGGAGCGAGGAGCCCTGGGAGCTCCTGACAGCTCAGCCCTGGGGACAGCAAGCATGGGTTCTTCCCACCAACACCTACCCATGTACCGCCTGCTAGGTTGTTTGTCTTCTCAAAAATAAGTGCTCCAGTGGGTATTGCCACCACCAGAGCTGACCTGGAGGGTGATCCAGCAAGGGATATCGCAGAATGGGCGGCACTGCTGTCCCTGTCCTGCCTGTCACAGCCCAGCAGCATCAAGGACAATGTTGGACTCTCGTTGTGCGTCTCACTGGCCACAAGCAGCAGAGAGAAAGCATTGCTATGGGAACGGGATATCAGAGCTGACAGAAGGTGGCCTCTGAAGACTCCTAGGAGGACAGGGACACGCTGCTGCTTCCCTTTTTAGGAGGCTGTTGTTCAAACTGTGCTGAGAAAAAGGGCTGCGAAGGGGCCTGAGCTCCAGCCCCAGCTGACAGCACCACTGGGGCAGGGGACACATGTCAGGCACTGGCAGCACCCAGGGCAAGGCACCCTGCCCCTCAGACCCATCATCACCTCCATCAACTTATGTCGGGTACTGACACACAAGCCCTACGCTGTGGCTCTGCCTCCTGCTCGGAGCTCAACACCACTTCTCCCGGCCCTGGCAGAAAGAAGAAAAAGGAAGAGCTCAGTGAACGGTGTTATGTTCACACACCAAACTGCCCCATGTGTCTCCGGGTCCAGCTGTGCAACCTGTGCTCATGCAAATCCCTTCTAGATCATGATATCCTCCAAGACTCACCTCCAAAAGTCTTAGCTCAGCACTTAAGTGAGCAGCCCAGAATGAGAAATGAAGTCTCTTGAGCCCTGAGGAAAACGGGCACCAGAAAGAGGCAGCTGAGTCCAGCCTTTTGCTACTTTGGGTGCTCAAAGACACGAGCTCTGCTCAGGCTTTCTGCAACCTCGGTCAAGTCATTTAATGCCTGTCCATCCCAGCTGGCTTCCAACAAGAGAGAACAACCCCCCTCTTGCCGAGAGTGCTGGAAGGCACAACAGGCAGAGAACAAGCTGAGATGAGAAGAGCAGCACCAATAAGGTTGACCCTAAAAGTTAGAAAAACAACAAATGAGCCAAACCTGCAGTGTGTCAACCAGAACGCTTCACTTAACGTTTGCTTCTCCATAAATCTTAGAAAAACACAATATCATTTCAAAAGTATCACGAAAGACTACCTTGGCTTTTTCTTGCCTTACCGTGCCCTCCTTTCTTTTAACGGTGAGATCTGTGCTTTTTTGGAAAACAAAAACATCTGACAGAAGATGCCCCCCAGACAGGTACAAAAATACTGCAGATAAAACAGAAATATCCAGCAATGGACTCCTGTGACGAAGGACTGATGTCAGAGACCTGAAGGATGCTGTGGCCGGCTCCACTGGTGAGACCCTAATCATACCAGAGGGCTTCTGGCTTGGGCTGAGACAACACAATTGCTTTTTAATTTGCAAACTGTGCATATTTTCCTGATGATGTTTACGCCGAGCTACAGATCGCTGCTCTGCTACTGGCCAGATAATTGCCGAAGAGTTACCTCCTGTCTAGGGTACTTTAACCTTGCTGTTTATATTCAGCAGCACAATGGTTTGAAGTCCAACTCAGAAGCACTTGAGGGTAATAAACTGGGAGAGGGGAGGGGGTGGGCTACGCTATACTGTTATGATTCTGCAAAGGTTTCTGTTTTCTTTCTTGTTATCCTAATAACCCTTTTATAGAGCACGTTGTTGGCAAAGCCCTCTGCTGAGGCAGCCGGTTCTGTGTAGGCACAAGACAATTTGCAAAAGCAATAAACTGACGTTCAGCTGAAAAAGCCTGCTGGAAAGATGAGCCATCAGCAAATCCCCCTACACATGCATGGCCTTAAAGACACACTGGGTTTATATCGCAGGGAAGAAAAAACCCAAACCCAAACCAAACAGGCAGGGTAGCGCAGAGCCCAGCCGCACGGCAAGCTGCAGGGGCAGATGCTGGCTCTGCTCCTGGGTGGTTGGAGGCACAGTGGCCCAAGAGGTGCCCTGGGGTCACTGACCACAGGCACCTGCTTCATGGGAACCCCTTTGGAAACAGCTAACGAACCTGACTGAAGACAAGTCGGCTAATTGCCTCTGCATCTGCTTGGTAGGGTCATTTTCCAGAATCACCTTCCTTTGGTGGTTAGAAACCTTGAGGTTTCCAGTCCAGAGCTTCCCACTGGAAATTTCTCATTTATTCTGAGCTGATGCTGTACATGAGCTTGAACAACCTTTGTCCTTCTGCACATCTACCCCCTTGCTGTCTTTACAAGCACAACTGTATTTCCCCCCAACCTTTGGGTTCTGACTCGTGCTTGCAGGCAGACACCCCAGATGAAGCAGGGACTGGTCCTCCTGTTTGCCCCCATCTCTCCCCTTCCTGGAAGCTGCCACCCCATTGCAGGGATGGCTGAAGAGGACAGGTAGCTGCTCCCAGGATGCTGGGGTTCCCAGAGCAGCACACTACACTACCATCATTGCTGGTCATGTTCACACCACAAACTGCAGTTCACCAGAGCCCCATGGCATGGCATTTTGATGCCCCATCTCACCATGTGGGGCTCCCCTATGAGGTCTCCTAGATCCTGTGTGCTTTTTCCAAGAGCAAATCATATCAGCAGTTCACGGACACCCCGTAACCAACAAGCACAGTTCAGACTTTCTAGTAGGTCAGTTCTCCATTTGCAGAAGAAGCTCTCATGCTCACCAGTGCAGTGTTATCCTTCTGTACTGTGTCATCCTTCTATCCCAGCCTCTTCATACTTGCCCAGTCCTCAAGGTCACGGGGCTCCTTCATGACAGCCTGACCCTCTTCTACCTGCATAATACATGTGGCACCCCAATAGATTTGACTAGCACATCCCCTTTTGTGCCCATGCCATTAATAAAAAAAAAGAATAATTTGGATATTGGAGAACTACACCAGTAACATCCTTCAACCTTCATAGTTACACACATCCTGGTCCATTCTCTAAGGACCTCATTGGTTTCAGAGTAGACAAGCACAAAATTTAGCTTTGAAGGGTCTCTGGCTAGCCAAGGACACAGGCTCTAAAGAATAAGTCATCAGCTGAGGTGTAAAGAAGAGCAAAATTTATTGCATTCAGAGCCAGGCTGGCTGGAGAAATCAAGCCTGAGAAAATAGAGACATATTACCAGGGCAAAGCCTACTGCCGAGTCTTAAGCCTGTACTTTTGCAGACGGCTAATCCTGCCAACGTTAAAACAGGAGCTGAGGTTTTTTTAATGGCAGAGCTATTTATGGAGAGCTCATCTAACTCTTCATCATCTCCCTAAGATCCTGGTGGAGGAAAGAGCCTCATAACTCAGAGGTCTCCTGGACACGAAAGGCAAACAGATGTCAATGTGAGCAGGCAGAAGACACAGGGAGGATGCGGTGGCACATCTGATAGCCCTGCTGATGGTCCTGCTTGCTCGGAGTGAGCAGGCTGGGCATGCAGCGACACAGCTCTTGCTCTGGTGATAATATTTACATACTGCACAGCTCAAACAGCTTGTTGTGCTCTCACCTTCCCTCTCCATCCCTCTGCCAAGCCCCACCCCACCTAACATCATCAGAGATACCTTGTTCCGCACTACCACGCTTCTCCCCAGGAGTCCTTCCCACTAATTGCAGACCTGGGCACCCAGACAAGTCGGGCAATGAGCACAGGGCCACCCTTCAGCTTCACCCTCACCACCTCCGCAGCATGGCACCCACCTCTGCTGCTGGGATGGGCACTGGTGGGCCCAGTTGTGCCCATGCCTGTGCCCAGCAGCCATGGGAGACTGGTCATTAATCAGGCAGAGAGCAGAGGCAGAGGAGCTGGAAAGCAGGTGGAGAGAGGGGGAGCAGCAGCTTGCTGCTCGCTGGAGTCCTGGCAGATCTACTCGATGCTTTGTCAATGCTCCTTCTGCTTAATCTTCTTTTCAGAAGAGCATCTTGTTTAAATGGGATGATTCTTATTAAGATCATTAACTCCTCCAGCAAGAGCTGACCTGACCTCCCGTTACCCTGCTCTCTGCAGCCTCCTTCTGCCAGGTCCACATTCTCCTTCATCCCACACCACCCCGTTCTCATGTGCCCCATCACCTCTGTCTCAAAGCTGCCCAAGTCCTTGCCTCACCTAGCTCCATCCCCTCTCTCCACAGGGACCTGTCACCTATTTAAATCTCTTTTTGCACTCCCTGCATCTTCCTCTCGCTTTCCTCTTGCCCACCACACTCCCAGGGTGCCACACTGCCATGCAGGAGGGATGTCCCACCCCATGAAGGATGAGCAGAGACATGGGTACCACCAGAGCCATCAGGAGGATGCAGCTCAGATGCCCTATTTCTCCCCAGCATCCTTCAGCCTGTCACCAGCTCCCCAGCTCGCTGCCTGCCCACCTCGGTGCGAGCTCTTTGCCATCACCCCCTAAAAGCACTCTGCTCCTGAAGAAACTCCATCGCACCCCAGCCCAGGTAAGCAAGGCGGTTTGCTATTCCAGCTGTTGTCCAGCTACCAGCAAAGTCTTAATTTCGATCACCAACTGTAAGTAAAGAGAGAAACCAAATCCCTTCTCACACTAGCACACTTACGCTCTTTCTCCCCACTCACTTCTCGAAACAAGGGCATCTTTCTGGAGCAAAAACTTCAGGGGATGAGGAGGGTTGAGATATTTTTACATGTTTCACATCCCTTTTATTTAAAAACCGCTTTATGCAGCTGTCAGAAACCAAAATGAGAATTTTGTATTTTTTTTTTTTTAGCAGTCTTTGAAATAAAGATGCTATGTGGGATCAATTTTTTATGGCAGTAAAGTAAAGGGGGAAAATAGCAGCAATTTTCTCTTTTGAACATGGCCTATTTAATGGCATGGATGTCACAGTGCAGCTTTATCCAGAGAGAGGGAGAAAAAGCCACAAAATGGTACTGTGGTCAATCAAAGACTTCTACACTACAATCTGCTTCTCCATCTCTCCTACAGCCAGCTGAGATTTCCATCACTTCTCCTCTTAGCTTTTCTTCCCATCTCTCCCCTCTTGGCAGCCTTGACAGAAGTTAAAATAAAGTGCTAAGTGCCCAGATCCAACGGCCGCTCCACGGCAAATGCCAGCATGCCAGGCACAGCCCCTCCTAAGGAATCACAGACCCATGCAGCACGTCAGAACCGTGCCGGCTGCACGCAGGGAGCCAGGGAAATGCTGCTGCCCCAGTCGTGTTTCAGTCCCTGTGATACCATGAGCAAGAAAATCCATTTCATGACAGCACTAACAAAGCCACAGCAGCGACGCTTAATCCCTCAGCACATCTGGGTACCGGGCAGGGATCGCTGTCCTCCCGTCCCGTGAGGGCAGAGCTGAGGGGCTCAGCTCCCAGCTTCCCTCCCGTGGCAGCTGCAGCTTTATTTCGTAGAATCCCAGACTGGTGGGGGTTGGAAGGGACCTCAGGAGATCATCCAGTCCAACC
>NW_010310784.1:24085-25321 GCF_000700745.2 Antrostomus carolinensis
GGGTTTTGAACATCTCCAGAGATGGAGACTCCACACCCTCTCTGGGCAGCCTGTCCCAGGGCTCCTATTTCCCGTGCCCATCGCTGAGCTCTGTGCAGCGCCATGGACCGGCTGTGTTTCCCCTGCCTCTCCTTGCCCTTTCTTTACTGCAAGCAGCCCTGACGATGCCCACTGCCCTCCCCAGCATGGCTCTGCTGGGACAAAGCAGGACACGAGTCCTGGGCAGAGACACAAACGTTTCAAACCACATCCCAGAGGTGCTGCCAGCAGCACCCACCTCCAGGCACCTGGTGTAATAGGCAGCTCCACTCCATCCCTCAGCCTCCTCCAGGGACCCCGCTGCAGGCAAGGTGATGTCCCTGCCATGTCCTCCCATGGAGCAGGGCTCTGGGGCCTCATCCCCCAGGGCCATGCAGGAGGGAGGTTCCACCCCACAGAGGTCAAGCAGGGTCAGATGCCATATGTGGGGACCACACCTCGCCTTCCCAGTGACACAAGCCTGTCCTGCTTGTCCCTCAGCACTATGTCTACACGATTCTTCAATCCCTCCGGGGGTGGGCCACGTCTACAGGGCTTTGAGATCCCTCCAGGGATGGAGACTCCACTACTGCCCTGGGCAACCCCTTCTAATGCCTCAGAACCCTTTCAGCAAAGAAATTCTTCCTCACATCCAATCCCAACTGCCCTTGGCACAATTTGAGGCCATTTCCTCTCGTCCTGTCACTTGTTGCTTGGGAGAAGAGACTGGCACAGCAGTGTGGCTAGTAGCTCTGCTCATCCTTCATCCCCCGTGGTGGCAGAGGGAGCCAGGGCAGGGGATAAAAGGAGGGACGAAGTCCCCTGCAGAAAGCCCTGCCAGGTTCTGGCCTCTTTGACACCCTCCTGCGTGACCACACAGCAGCACACAAGGCAAACGGGGCTGCAGGGCTCGCCTGGCTCCGGGCACCTCCTGCCAGTACCCTGCCCGTGGGCCGGGCTGCAGCCCGACCTCCCTCGCTGCAGAGGGACAGAGGACACGGACTCTCGGTGCACAGCGGGGGGAGCAGCCCCATCCCGGGCGCTGCCTGCCTGCAGTGAGAGCATCTCCTGCCCACAGCGGGGCTGGGCACCAGCATCCCACCGAGCAGCAGTAGCTGGGGCTCCAGGACCGGGGCGGGAGGAGACTGGCAGAGAGACAGATTTATTTCAAGCTCTGTCAGCTTGTTTAGGTCCCATTTTTAGGATTTTTTTTTTTTT
>NW_010310785.1:0-927 GCF_000700745.2 Antrostomus carolinensis
CCCAACCTCCCCCCCGCACCCCGGCTTCTCGCAGCTCATCACTAAATTCATTTCGTGCCGCAAGGAGGATGGTTCATTCGTGGTTATAATTTAATTTTTGTGGGTTTTTTCCCCTCTCTCCCCCAAATCTTTTATTTTCTCTTTTCTTTTATTTTCTCTTTTCTTTTATTTTCTCTTTTATTTTTCTTATCTTTTCTTTTTTCTCTTTTATTTTATTTTCTCTTTTATTTTTTCTCCTCTCTTTTATTTTCTCCTTTATTGTATTTTCTCCTTTATTTTATTTTGTCCTTTATTTTATTTTCTCTTTTCTTTTTTCTCTTCTCTTTATTTTTCCTCTTTCTTATTTTTCCCTTTTCTTTTTTTCCCTTTTCTTTTTTTCCCCTTTTCTTTTTTCCTCTTCTCTTTTTTTCCTTTTCCTTATTTTCCCTCTTTTCTTTTTTCCTCTTTTTTTTTTTTTTCCCCTCTTTTTTCTCCCCCTTTTTTTCCCCCTTAATTCTCATTATTTTAATTTCTTTATTCAGGCAGCAAAACCATTTCCATCCCCAGCCCATCCGGGGAGCTGAGCAGATCCCACCCTTGGCTCCCTATTCTCCTTTTTCCAGAAGGCTACCTCACCGCTGTGCTTTGGGGGGCTGGGTTCCTCTCTTTTATTTTTAATTTTCTTTAATTCATTTTCGATTTTTCTTTTTGTTTCATTTTTTTTTTCAAGTAGTTTTTAGGTT
Source organism: Antrostomus carolinensis (assembly GCF_000700745.2). NCBI lineage: Eukaryota > Metazoa > Chordata > Aves > Caprimulgiformes > Caprimulgidae > Antrostomus > Antrostomus carolinensis. The sequence continues at coordinate 723 of NW_010310785.1, forward strand.
CCTTTGGGATTTTTCAACCATGCCGGGACTTTCCTGCCAGGTTCAGAAGAAAGGTGCTAATTTTCCTCTAATTTCCTCTGATATCTAATTAATTTTTTCCAATATCTAATTTTCCCAATGTCTAATAATTTTTCCTCAATATCTAATTTTTCCTAATATCTAATTTCCCCCCAATATCTATTTTTCCCCCCCAATATCTATTTCC
>NW_010310786.1:0-255 GCF_000700745.2 Antrostomus carolinensis
GTGGCCATCTGCTATGTGCCTGGGGGAACAGGACCAGCAGCTGCTTCAGGGCTGGGGGTGCATTCTGTACCTACTTTTGCAGCCTTGAGAGCTGCAGCATGGTGAAATCAGGGTGCACGGTGAAACTGGGGTGCAGCCACCTCTTCACAGGACTAACCCAGCGTGTGCAATGGATGGCTTTACAAGCCAAGAGCCCTGAAGGGCTCCCTACCCATCTTCCCCATCGTTTCAGAGGTTCAACACCTTGCAGACCTC
>NW_010310786.1:378-869 GCF_000700745.2 Antrostomus carolinensis
CAAGGCACCAGCACTGCCTCCAAACCCTCCTGCCGGGTTGAGACACGCTGCACTGGGCACAGGTCCAGCAGGTCCGTGTGCGATGAGCCCCAAGGCAGCCCCGGGACTGGCATCATTTAACAGCTGATTTTCCCCCAAAAGGAAGACGTGGCACCAAGCTAAACCCCTCCGAGGTCACCCACCACCATGTTTGCTGCAAACCCCCCCGGTGAAACCAGTTGTGGGGTGAAACACAGCTCCCCAAAACCCACACGCAAAATTGTCACCCCCGTTATTGTGGTTTCTGGGAGGTTTTGGTGCCAAAAGCCAGAATCCCACCAGGAAGCCTCGTGGGGCTCAGCACCCCGTTGCACCAAGAAGGGATGCTCAGGGATGCAGCACCCACTGCACAGTGCAGGATGCCCATGTCCCCTGGTGTCACTCACCCGTGTGTCATTCCAGGTGTCCCAGCAGCTTCCCTCGGGGGATGAGCAGCCTCCTGGGGTGCGGGG
>NW_010310787.1:0-269 GCF_000700745.2 Antrostomus carolinensis
CTGACTTCCTGAATAGTTTAGCCCTGAGTCACAGGAGGAAAACAAACACACTCTGAGCTTTTCAGTCACTGGTATACAGAGAATACCTCTTTTATGGTCATCACAAGTGAGAAGTTACCTGCTCAAACAAGTAGTCCTACAGCTTAACTAAATTTGTCCAACCAGGACCTACATATATACTGATTATAACAAACTGTGGTTTAAATCAGGACACACAGGTGCAACTTGGAGTGAAGTTGAGCCGTGAGGAAGGAGGTGTGGAGGGAAAG
>NW_010310787.1:285-1739 GCF_000700745.2 Antrostomus carolinensis
GAAAGAGTTTTTAGATTTGTTATTATTTCTCATTATCCTACTCTGTTTAATTCTCAAGATATTAATTTCCCCAAGTCGAGTCTGTTTTGCCCATGACAATAATTGGTGTGTGATCTCCCTATCCTTATCTTGATCTATGAGCTTTTTGTCGTATTCTGCTCCTTTGTGTCTTATTATCCCCCCAAAATTTAGTAGTTTTAACTCAATGACACCTCCTTTCTCCTTTCCTCTACAGCAATACAATTAGAAGATTGCAGAGTGGCTGTGGGGAGTTCCATGTTGTACATCAGAGTTAAATGACTTAATAAATTAATTTGATAATTTAAAAAAAAAATCCTACAGACTTACTTAAACTTACATGTGAATTTCCTGTTAGTAGAAGATGACTAGATTAGATATTAGGAAGAAATTCTTCACTGTGAGGGTGGTCAGACACTAGAACAGGTTGCCCAAGGAAGCTGTGGATGCCCCCTCCCTGGAAGTGTTTAAGGCCAGGCTGGATGAGGCTTTGAGCAACCTGGTCTAGTGGAAGGTGTCCCTGCTGATGGCAGGGGGGTTGGAACTAGATGATCTTTAAGGTCCCTTCCAACCCTAACCATTCTGTGATTCTATGACCTTTGGGTTTGATTAGACCTCTGTTAGCAAAGAGGTATGAAATACATACTGACCTTCCTGATGTTTCCACTTTGATCTGCTGACAATTGTGCCAGTTCATGTTCTGTAACTGAAGTTTTGGAGTCATTGAAGTGGACTGTTATAAGGCTGTGATCAGGGCATGACATGGCAATGAACAGGATATAAGAAGGTACAAAGAAAAAAAATAAGAGTTTAAATCTAAGTGTTAAAAAACCCCCAACTTCATTATCTTGCGATCAAATGTATGCTATGTTAGACTACTTCTCCACTGCTGAATTGAACTGAACTCAAATTGGTGGTCAGCAGATCAGGATTAGATAAAAGACTCCATGGAGCCCATTAGTGATGTCTTGAAACGTGTAGTTCCATCCAGTTTCCTTGAGGTTTAGTGTGACATAAATTACCCAGTTGGAAATCTGTTTAATAAAGTATGTGAAGCAATGCTTCATCATTATATGAATTACAAAACAGAAGATGTCAGACATGAGGATTTCTGCAGCTGTCTGAGCAGCTGCCTGAGGCCTCCAGCCATAACTCTTACTCATCAGTTTTGTGAGAAGGTAACTTCACCAAGGGTGAAGTGATAGTATGGTAAGGGCAGGAGAGAGTCCACAGAAACCTGCAGGAGGGTTCACAGCACAGCAAATCTCAGGCTGCTGTTTGACCTCATCTATGGGTTAAATATTGTGGTAAGAGATATTCTGAGGCAGCGACCTGCTGGGACAATCTCCCAGGTAAAAGGTGGAGGACAAGAGCATTACCTGTAAGGAAATGTTCTCCAAAGGAACTGGGGGTGTTGGTCAACAGCCGGCTGAACA
>NW_010310788.1:0-539 GCF_000700745.2 Antrostomus carolinensis
GGGGACCATGAATTTCCCTGTTAATTTTAAAGGAGATCTCTTCATTCTTCCCTGTTAAGATAAATTTGAAGATGTGTCCTTGTAAAGACAAGTCAAGAGTGTAATTCTTTTTAGTCTTCAACGATCCTCCTGAAGTAAAATTTCTCATACTCAGAACTTGGTACGGGCAACTCGCGACGATTTCTGGGCGTTTTTGTCTCTGCTGTTCTTGTGATAAATGTTACTTTTCACCTTCTATATTTGAAAGGAGAATTTCCTGGAGAACTCAGCCTCTCACATGACGAGAGCTGTTGTCAGTCTTCCCTAGGATGGCTGACACAAGGCATTGCTTGCGACAAAGTGATTTATTTTGGGGGGAAAACCTCTCGATAGATGATTAAGAGCTCAAAGAGCAATGGGAGAGGTGTTGGGACTTGAGGGTTTTCTCATCAGCGCTTGTGCTGCCCGGCCTCTCGGCTGGGAAACAGCCTGGCTCTTAGAGGAGAAACGGGGGACACTGAGGGGGGAAATGGAGAAGAGGAAAATCATGGAGATTGGGG
>NW_010310788.1:591-2465 GCF_000700745.2 Antrostomus carolinensis
GCGGGGTTGAGGGGGGAAGCACCCTCAAAAACCCCGTGTACAGATGAAGTGCCGCTCATCTGCTTCAGCTGGTAGCTCCATCTTGCTCAATCTCCATGTAGGAGATGTGGACAATGTTCCTGGGTTAACTCCCAGGCAGAAGCTGTGCAATTCTGAGGCTTGACAGAAGAAATACAGCTCGTAATTTTATCCTTAAAACAAATAAAACAAACATAGGCCTTCTTTCTGAACTGTCTCGGGTGAAGAAGTGCCAGCAGGATGTGGTGCTGGGATGTTCTCAGCTCCCTTGATTGCTTTATGGCCTCTCCCCTGCTTAAAAATCAGCTTGACCTGATCCCAGACAGCTGTGCCGTCGGCGCGGGCTGGTGTTGCATGGACCGGTTGGTTTGTAGGTGTTGGCCAAGGCTTTGGCCGAGAAGGTGGGATAGGGCCTTCTGGTATGAGATGGGGGATGGATAGGAGCCTTCTCCTCTGCTCCGGCGTTGCAAGACATCTGCTTGACTTGTTTGTGGCTTCCTGTTTGGCATCTCCTGGGCAGGAGGGAGCTGGCAGGAGCTGGAGGAGGGAATTGCATGGACCGGTTGGTTTGTAGGTGTTGGCCAAGGCTTTGGCCGAGAAGGTGTGATAGGTCCTTCTGGTATGAGATGGGGGATGGATAGGAGCCTTCTCCTCTGCTCCGGCGTTGCAAGACATCTGCTTGACTTGTTTGTGGCTTCCTGTTTGGCATCTCCTGGGCAGGAGGGAGCTGGCAGGAGCTGGAGGAGGGAATTTGAGTCACTGGGGATCCGTGTGCCAGAAAGCCTGTGACTCAGCCCCGCCGTGGAGGAGCGAGTGTGGGATCCAGCTGGGGTGGGACCGGTGAGCGAGCGTGCAAGTGTTCACTTGCGCTGCACGTCTGCGGGCTGGCGCGGGGAGGGGCAGAGCAGGGGCTCCATCCATCCCGGCTGCTGCACGGCTCCTGGGATTGCGTCAGGACCCTGGGTGGGGGAAGCCTTTATCTCTCCCCAGGCTTTGGAAGCGACGTGCTGGCCAGGGGCCAGCTGACCTACTTGGTTCAGGCGAAGCGCGGCTCACCTGCCGGCAGCGCCGAGGATGGAGCCGGGCTCTGCCATGCCAGCGCAGCATCCCACCTGCGAGGCCCTTGAGGAATGAAGTTTCCTGCTCTTTTTGTAGGGCTGCTGCATCACTTTCTTCTAGAAGTCGTGAGTTTTGTAAAATTGAATTAATTCCCACAAGAATGTGTGGCGAAGGTGCAGCCATTATACTGGTGGTACTGGGAATGGGATGATCCCAGCTGTCCCCCGCCGTGGCTGATGCCCCGTGGAGCCAGAGCGGTGGAGGCAGAGCTGCAGCCAGGCAGAGAGGATGGGGCAGATCATAGAGTCATCAAATCATTAAATGTTGTGAGCTGGAAGGACCCACAAGGATGCTGGAGTCCAACTCCTGTCCCTGCACAGGACAATCCCAACATTCACACCATGTCCCTGAGGGCCTTGGCCAAATGCTGCTGGAATCTTGTCAGGCTTGGTGCCATCAGCACCTCCCTGGGGAGCCTGTTCCAGTGCTCCACCACCCTCTGCCTCGAGAACCTTTTCCTCATGGCCAACCTCACCCTCCCCTGCCACATCTTCCTGCCATATACTCTGCTCCTGGCATTCGTTGGTGGCCAGAGAGAAGAGATCAGCGCCTGCCCCTCCTCTGCCCCTTGGGAGGAAGTTCTAGACCCCCAGGAGATCTCCTCTCAGTCTCCTCTTCTCCAGGCTGAACAAACCAAGCAACTTCAGCTTCTCCTCATACCCTTCCAACTGACTCCTCTCCATCAGTTCCCACTCTCGATTCCCTTCTGTGTTTACTTGATGGGCTGGTGGGTCAGC
>NW_010310788.1:2506-4281 GCF_000700745.2 Antrostomus carolinensis
TTCCCCTCCCTCGCCCGGCTGATAACCCGCCTGAATCCAAGTCCTGTGTTGTGGGACAGGGTGGGTGAAGGACCATACCCGCTGTCCCTGTGCCTCCTGGGGCTGGGTGAGGGTGGGAGCTGGAGCTGCTCCTCTGACCCAGCAAGCTGACCAGGAGCTGCAGCTGATGTCTGTCTGTCTGTCTGTCCTGGCCGTCCCTCCTGCTGCTACAGCTGGCACCGAGCTCTGGAGCCCTTGCCAAGGGCGTCGGGGTGTGCGTGGGCTCCTGCCTCCTCCCAACCCGGCCGGTTGGTGTGTGGATCTGCTGGGGTTCCTGGAGCCTGGGCTGCTCAGGTGCTGGTTTCAGCTCTGTGGCTTCTTGCTAAGACTTGTACCAGAGCCACGGAGCAGGTTGGGCTTGTGTGTTTGATCTTCCTTCTGCCGTGCCTGCAGCCTCCACCGGGGCAGCTGGCTGGGGGGAGAAGGTGTCCTCATGGCCATTGTCCCTCTGTCTGACTGCTGGGATGGGACAGGGCAGGGACCAGCCGTGTCTGGGAGCAGGAAGGAAAAGCTGTGGATGTGCAGTGTGCCAAAGCACACGTTTCGGTTTTCTCTGTGCCCAAATTACATGAGGGAGTTGTAGCAGAGATAACTTTGCAGGAACATCCATTCCCACCTTATCTTCCATCAGGAACGCATTACGTTGCCTACATCAAAGTAGATGCTCTGCTGCTTCCCTCCTTGTTGCCCCAATCCTCTACTTCACAGTGGGGAAAAAAGGAAAAAAATAATGAATAAAAAAGAATATTGCTCCACAATAATGAAATCTGAATGCTAATTATCAGTATATTGCCTTCCTTCCCTTTGCAATGCCCTGCCTTCCAGCCCCAAATAGCTTTCCTCCCTCCTTGCTCCTCTCCATCCGGTCCTCCCACGCTCCTGGGCATGCCGTTGAGCCTGGCTTGGTAGAAGTTGTCCTGCAGGATGCTTCCCTCCCTTCCATTTAAGGACAGGAATTCCTCGGGGAGCCAGGGCGTGGAAGGGATCCCTCCCCGCGCCCCATTGTCAGGACTTCTCCCCATGCCTAATTATCGCCTGTCCCTGCAGGAAGCTCCTTGCCTGGCCGTCGGGCAGAGCCGCGGTGTCTCCAGCCCGCCCGCTCCACAGCCTTTGTGGGAAGACTCCGTTCCCTTTTGGGGCCAGGCTGGGGTTTGGGAAGGGGGCTCACCCCCGTCATGGCAGCAGGGCTGGGGAGTGGGACCGGGCCAAGCGAGCCCCTGGTTTTGTTGGTGGGAGCCTGCATCGGCTCCGTGCACACGCAGTGATGGTGAAGGAAGAGGAGAACTTGATTTTGGTGTCAAAAAACATCTTACAGAGGGAAAGCAACTGAGTTTAAGCATGAAATGAATTGTGTGGAAGTGGGGGGTGGGATGGGCTGGTGTGGCCCCTACCACCTGCACTTGAGCATGTGGCTAACCTCTCGTCCTCCTCTCTTCCAGGTTCATGACTGGGAAGGGGCTGGTCATCTACCCAGAGATTGGGGATAAACTGGACATTATCTGCCCCAAGGCGGAGCCGTCCAAGCCTTACGAGTACTACAAGCTGTACCTGGTGAAGAAGGACCAGGCAGATGCCTGCAGCACCGTCATGGACCCCAACGTGTTGGTGACGTGCAACCGGCCCGAGCAGGAGATCCGTTTCACCATCAAGTTTCAGGAGTTCAGCCCCAACTACATGGGCCTGGAGTTCAAGCGGCAGCAGGATTACTTCATCACATGTGAGTCACCCTCCTCTTC
>NW_010310789.1:0-2476 GCF_000700745.2 Antrostomus carolinensis
CAGGGATCAGGTTAGAAAAGCTAAAGCCCCAGCCAGGGACATCAAGGCCAACATGAAAAACTTTTATAGGTATGTTGGGTATAAAAGGAAGATTAGGGAAAATGTAGGTCCCTTCCAGAAGGAAAAGGGAGACTTGGTCACCTGGGATATGGAGAAGGCTGAGGTATTCGACAATTTATTTGCCACAGTCTTCAACAAGTGCTCGAGTCACACCCCCTAAGTCAGAGAAGGCAGAGTTAGGGATTGGGAAAAAGAAGAGACACTGTAGGACAAGATCAGGCTCGAGATCATCTGAACCTGAAGGTGCACAAGTCCATGGGACCTGATGAGTTACATCCGTGGGTCCTGAGAGAACTGGTTGATGAAGTTGCCAAGCCACTATCTATCATATTTGAGAAGTCATGTCAGTCTGGTGAAGTTCTCACAGACTGGAAAAGGGGAACATAACCCCATTTTTAACAAGGGAAACAAGGAAGATCTGGGGAACTACAGGCCGGTCAGTCTCACTGTATCTGTCAAGATCATGGAGCAGACACTCCTGGAAACTATGCTAAGGCACATGGGAAGTGAAGAGGTGATTGATGACAACCAGCATGGCTTCACCAAGGGCAAATTGTGCCTGACCAATCTGGTGGCCTTTAATGATGGGGTCACAACATTGATGGATAAGGGAAGAGCAACTGATGTCATCTACCTGGATTTGTGCAAGGCATTTGACACTGTCTTGCATGACATCCTACCATGGACTAGACAGATAGACTACTTGGTGGATAAGGAATTGGTTGGATGGTTGCACTTACAGAATGGTTGAGGTTGGAAGGGATTTCTGAATGTCATCTAGTCCCACCGTCCTGCTCACGCAGGGACTCCTAGGGCACATGAACCAGGATTTTGTCCAGACAGTTATTTAATATCTCCAGGGAGGGAGATTCCACAGCCTCTGTGGGCAACCTGTTCCAGTGCTCAGTCAGTCTGACAGTAATGAAGTTCTTCCTTATGTTTAGGTGGAACTTCCTATGATGTAGTTTATGCCCGTTGCCCCTTGTCCTATTGTTGGGTGCCAATGAGAAGAGTCTGGCCCCATTCTCAAAGAGTTGCAGTCAACGGCTCAATATCATGTTTATCACTTTGTCTTTGAACAATGATTTCTGCTTTCTTTAATACCAAATGTAACAAATTTAAGCAGGATTAAAGAGAGTAATAATGTTATTTTTCAGTATGTTACTTGGCCCTGACTCTTTACATATAAAACCATATGAAAGTTAGTTATTCTAGAGGAAGTGGCCAAACACTAACTCACATAATCAAGCTATGCTATTGTTTTCTTGTTGTTATCATGTTTCCTCCAAATGTAATTAAAAAGTGATATAAGCATGTAATCCAATATGACCTAGTAGACTACTTCCTCAAACAGAGCTGCAGATAATTTGAAGGAAGAGCATTCAGATTAATTAATAAATCAGATATTTTTAGCTTTACATAGGATGTTTTATTTTTATTATAAATGGCCTCTCTGTTGAGTATTCAAGAAATATTCTATTTTCCCTCCACCATAAAAGATTTGTTACTGATTGCTCATAAGTACATTGGTGGGAATAAAATTCATCATGTTTGAACAAGGAATATATATAATTTAACATGTAAAAAACATAGGATGGTATTACCTTCTAATATGAAAAATAATTATTCTTATTGATATTATAAAAACAATTAATTTCTCTTTCGCAACAGAACATGAAGTTTATAGGTTGTTAGCTTGGAAAGCATAATCATAGCGTGTGTTTGAATTAATTTGCTTTGATGATTCATTTTTGAATCATTTGAATTCATTTGTTCAAATTCATTTGTTCTTTTGTTTTTTAATCAATTTGAATTTATTTGTTTGCTTCAGTCTTTACTGCTAAAAGTGCCTCTCAGGAATCCCAGATGCTAGAGGGAAGAGAGAGTGTCTGCAGAGAGGAAGACTGCCCCTTGGTTGAGGAAGAGCTGATCAGAGATAGTCTAAACAAAATCAATATACACAAATCCATGTGCCCTGATGGGATGCACCCACGAGTGCTGCAGGAGCTGGTGGAACTGATCACTAAACCGCTCTCTATCATCTTTGAAAGGTCTTGGAGAACAGAAGTGGTGCCTGAACACTGGAGGATAGCCAGTGTCACTCCTGTCTTCAAAAAGGGCAAAAAGGATGATCCAGGTAACTACAGGCCAGTTAGCCCCACCTCCATCCCTGGGAAGTTGATGGAACAGCTCATTCTTGATACCATCTCTAAGCAGCTGGAAGAAAGAAGGTTATCAGAAGTAGCCAACATAGTTTCACTAAGGGGAAATCATGCTTGACCAATCTGGTAGCCTTCTGTGATGTCATCCCCAGCTGGGTAGATGAAGGGAAAGCAGTGGATGTTGTCCACCTCGATTTCAGCAAGGATTTTGATACTGTCTCTCGCAACATCCTTGTAGCAAAGCTTAGAAGGTA
>NW_010310790.1:0-11592 GCF_000700745.2 Antrostomus carolinensis
CTCCTGCCTTCCCCAGCTAGGGCGGAGGGGTTAGAGGGCGTCAGCCCGGGCTCGGGGGTGCTGGCCCCGTTGCCCTCTGTAAGGATACATTCGCCGTGTGTAGGGATGCCTGTGTATAGGGTCTGGCAAAAAGGGCAGCTACTGTTAAATGTCAGTGGGGGTATTTTAGGAGATAGTCAAGAGCAAAGACTAGTTTAAAAACGTGGGTTTATTTCCAGGGATTTTTTTGTGTGTGTTTGTGGGCTGGAGTATTAGAATGAATTACTCAAATCTGAAGTATCAGGGCAAACTACAGCGGGTGATGGTTGGGGTGGTGTTTTGGTTTTTAATGTTTTCCTGTCAATCACAGAATGGTGGGGGTTGGAAGGAACCTCTGGAGATCATCTAGTCCAACTCCCCTGCTACAGCAGGTTGCACGGGACTGCATCCAGGCAGGTTTTGAATATCTCCAGACAAGGAGGCTCCACATCCTCTCTGGGCAGCCTGTTCCGTGCTTAAACTTGGAAACCTTTCTGTTTGGTACTTTAATGCAGTATAAGTTGTTGGAGCTCAGCACAGTTTAAAAAATTCTCTAGCATTTTATGTACAGCTCAGGCTTCATGACCAAATAGTTTATTTTGAGCTTAAACTCCATCTGTGAATGAAAAAATCTACTTGATAGGTCAGGATAATACAGTAATTGAGTGTCTGCCAAGTTACCTGGTAAGAATGGAACAGGGAAGAGGGTGGTGGATGTTTTGGAAATCAGCAGGGTTTGGGACTGCCCTTATGTCTCATCACTTCCAAGATTTTTGCAGTAACTCCTTTCATGACAGAAAGAAATCCTTAACACACCACTGTTGACAGTTCATGAGGCATCTGTGGAGGATCTTCTCTTGACAGAGCCAGAACCAGACCGTCCTGGGAAATGCCAAGTCACAGGAGTCGTCCTGGGTACGTGCTGGTAACTCGGGAGGCACCTTCAGTTACTCTCCGCTAAGAGCAGGCTTTGGGGTGAACGCGTCTGTTTCGCCGGTGAGAAGGCTGAATTAGCCAACAGAGCTGATTTAGGCCAAGTGTGAACTAAACTAGGTTAATATGTTTAGTACAATGGAAAAAATACCTGGAGTGACAGGATATTTGGAGGTTACCTAAGTTTAATTTTCTTCGGGCTAGTGATGCTGAATTCCATGCTGCGTTGTGAGATTTTATTTGGTAAATGGCATATGGTGCTGACAGCAATACGAGGCGCTCGTGTCCTGTTACGAGCAGACTCCTGCTCTGTTACCCCTTGCTGTTCTAGTAAACACGCTTTCCAAAATAAAGGCCTGGATAGGAATTTTCCCCAGGAGTGGGTTTTCTGTGTTAGGGGTAACATGCTTAGGAATAAGAAAAATACAGGAATAACTGCATGCTGCTTATTGCAGTTATTACTCTTGATGCTTTTATTATTGAAATGCTGATTTTGTTAAATAATGAAAGATGGATAAACCCTCAGTCTCGTTTTAGACAGAAGCACCAGAATAGAATCACAGAATGGTTTGGGTGGGAAGGGACCTTTCAAGGTCATCTAGTCCGACTCCCTGGCAGAGAGCAGGGGCATCTTGAACTAGATCAGGTTGTTCAGAGCCCCATCCAGCCTGACCTTGAATGTTTCCAGGGATGGGGCTTCTACCACCTCTCTGGGCAACCTGTGTCAGTGTTTCACCACCCTTACTGTAAAAAATTTCTTCCTTATATGTAAAAGCATAAGAATACTGGGGCTTTGTTGATACTAAAATATGTGCATCTCTGAAAACTTGCTGTTTCAGGAGATGGGAGCACAGTACATGCTGGAAGTGTGATCCTGACCACTGGTACATTTCTGAGGGGTATGATCCTCATCGGACTGGAGATACACCCAGCTGGGCGGCTGGGAGACCAGCCAGCCATCGGGCTGGCTCAGACTCTGGAGAACCTGGGATTTGCTGTGGGCAGGCTGAAGACTGGGACACCGCCCCGCCTTGCCAAAGACACGATTGACTTCAGTGGTCTGGAGGAACGTGCTGCTGACAATCCCCCGGTGCCGTTCAGCTTCCTCAGCAAGGCTGTGTGGATCAAGGTGGGATAGCACACATCAGATGCACACAGAGCCAGGAGGGGAGCAGTTCTGGGAATGTCACGGGCAGAATCGGGCAGGGAGTTGATGGCTGGGAAAGGGAGCTGGGCTGTGTTCATGCTGGAGATGTTATGTTTCTGAGGACTCTCAATGCAAAGGGAGAAATTACTTGTTTTGAAAGCAAGTGCCTTTTTCCTCTCGCTTCTCAACTTGAGAACCAAACTTTCTTTACTTTTAGAGGCAGAATTGTGTGAAATGTGATGTTGTTAGTAGTATTCTCTCTGCACTGGTTACATGGGTGGTTTACAAAATACTTCCAGTGTTAGACCTGTATTGTGGAGATTTGTACTGTCTTGCTTGTTACCCCAGCTCTGGAATAAGGTTTAAATGTTGACTAGGAATGAGGAAGGATGGAGTTACCCACAGAGCTCAGAGGTGGCATATTAGCATTAACATAAAAGCAGAAGAAACTCAATTTTCCAAAGAAAATCTTGGGAAATGGATGGCATTCTTACACAGTGTAGTTAAACAGCACAGAACTAAGCATCAGGAGTTAAATTGCCCCAGAGCATAAAGGAGTTGGGGTAGCCTATTATAATCAGGGTGGGGGTGAAAGTAATATCCTTTGAAGTCCTTGGTACTTGTAGGAAAGGTTTTTAAGGAGTTGAGGGCAACATTGTTACTATTCTGAATGTGAGTCTATTGACTCTATTTCAGAAAAATCAGTTAAATGCTTTACACAGTGGGTTTGGGTTTTTTGGGGTTTTTTTCCCCCAAACCTTGAATTTTCCATGTTAATTGCAGGGTTTTGAGAGATTTCTTTTTTGTCTTCACCAAACTCTTTAATTGGCTGTTAGCTGTAGGGTCAGCACTTACTCCTCTTACTTCAGAGTTTTGAATTCCTGTGGTTAGTTTGAATGCTGTGTTATAATGTGTTGCTTTAATAGCAATAGCCATCCTGTAATTAGGAGTACAGTTTATAGAGCAGAACTTGAATTCTGGACTCCCAAGTTCCGTTCTGTTCTTGGTCTGCTTTTGAGCGTGTTGCTGCTCAGTCTGCTGTAATTGCTCGTGTTCTGTCTGTTCAGTGGGTACAACAGCACTGCCCACGTCTGCAGGAAGTGAGAGCCAACTTGCACGGAAAAACCCTTGGAGATCCTCAGAGTTGTGCAGTAAGAGAACAGTGTTGTGACTGGATTAACGTAAAGTTTTGGCCTTTTTCAGCCAGAAGATCAGCTGTTGTGTTACCTGACTCGTACTACCGGGAAAGCTGAGCAAATTATCCGTGATAACCTCCACCTGAACAACCACATAAGGGAGACAACAAGGGGCCCGCGGTAAGTATGTAGCATCATGCAAGGCTGTCAGTGGCATGAGCTGACAATCTGTCTGAAACTGTGGGTCTCCCCTGCTTCGCTTCTGGAAACTTGCTTTTTCTCCATGTCAGATGGTGCTCATGGCTATTTCCTGTTGCAGGTACTGTCCCTCTCTTGAATCAAAGGTTCTGCGCTTCCCAAACAGAGAACATCAGGTGTGGCTGGAGCCTGAAGGCTTGGAGTCCGATGTCATTTACCCCCAAGGCATGTCGATGACACTGCCACCTGAGCTACAGGAGCAGGTGATCAGATCTGTCCCGGGATTGGAAAAAGCCAAGATCTTACAGCCAGGTGAGGGGGGTGTGAGTAGTTTTAAATCTATTTGTTGTATTGGTTACCAGTTAATAAAAACCAGATTTTGTTTAGAGCATAGCAAAACAAAGGAAATATGAAACAGAATTAATTCTTGGATGCAGGGGTTTGTTTTTAAATTGTAGATAAAATTTGATAATCTAAATCATTCTGTGCCACTGATTGCCTTTGCTGATAAATAGGGACCTTCAAAATCCCTCCTGTAAGGTCTGTCTTGTTTGTCACAGGCTACGGGGTGCAATATGATTTCTTAGATCCCCGTCAACTGACTGCTTCTCTCGAGTCTCGTCTTGTTCAGCGCCTCTTCTTTGCAGGCCAGGTAAATGGCACTACAGGCTATGAAGAAGCTGCAGCTCAGGTAGGTGAATCTAGTGGTGTATACTTGGCACTCAGAAAGGGACATTGCCTTGGCATTTGTCTTTGATATGCAGTCTTGCTAGGCCCATCTTGTGCTAATAAAATATCCTCTTTTGTTGCTCACCCCAGTTCCAGACTTGCACAGATATTTTTACTTGTAGTATCTACAGTTGTTGTTACTGAGATTGCAGAAACAAAAGTAATTGGAACCACTGTCAAATGTTTTGGCCTGGAGACTGTGCAGTGAGTATCATTGAAGATGTGGGAATTGTCTCTAGTCATGTCGGCAGGGGCCAAGAAGCCCTTCAGACACTCACAGTATCACAAGAAGCTGCCTAGATGACTAGCACTAGCAATTTTCCAGGTTACCATTTGACATGTGAGCCTTTGGAAGCAGATGTGCTGATATTTTAGCCGTGAAGAGACTGATAAATGTTTTTTCCTTTGTTTTCTGTCTGCCTAGGGTGTGATTGCTGGGATCAATGCTTGCCTACGGGTTCATGGGAAGCCCCCTTTCATTGTCAGCCGCACCGAAGGCTACATTGGTGTCCTGATTGATGACCTGACCACTCTGGGCACCAGCGAGCCATACCGGATGTTCACCAGCCGCGTGGAGTTCCGCATGTCCCTCCGGCCTGACAATGCTGATGCCAGGCTCACCCCCAGAGGTATTTTATTAGGGTGGCTCTTGGGAGTGAGCAGCCCTGCCTGGTTGTAGGCTTTGTCTCATACGCCATCTGTCTCTGCAGGTTTTGAAGAAGCTGGGTGTGTGTCACAGCAGCGATACGAACAAGCAGTTAAAATGAGAGCTGCTTTAGATGATGGAATTGCAACACTGAAGTCCGTTCAGTTCAGCATATCCAAATGGTCCCAGTTAATACCAGAAGTTTCCATCAGTAGCAGTCGAAAGTCGCCTATCAGGTAAAGGTTACAGCTGGAGCTTTCTGATCTGACCTACACTTGCTTTAGCACATCTGGCTAGTGGTTTCACAGCATTTGTCCATCCTTCCTGAGGCTGTCAGTACTCCCAAGATTCCAGCTTTATCACCTCCAGCGGACAGACATCTGATGTTTGCCTATAGAATAAGTGTGATACTGGTTTTCTTACTATGCCACGTTTCCTGGTGCTGACATAGGCTCCCAAAGCAAGAGGGCACTCCACTGGCCCAGTCAGTTCTTACTGTCCTTACCGAGAGTGTCACCAAGTGGTGACAGTTTTGCAGTGGGCTGCTGCTTTGCTGAAAGCTTGATAAAGCAGTGATTGATTTCAGGCTAGTGTCAGATGGTAGCTGTTCTTGTACACAAAGGCACTTGCTTCCCTTACCCATCCTTTGTGTCACCTTATCTTTTCTGTTGTTTTAAATCAGTGACTAAGACCTAGTTGACCCAGTCTATGTGAAAGGTTTCTTATGATGCCCTTACCTGATCCCTTCTATCTGACTGTTTATTTTTTTATAAAGAGCCCCTCTTCAAGAGCTGAACTGCTCTTGTGTACACTGAGAGGAAATAGTAGGGAGGTGAGCTTGGCTCTGCTGTTATTCTGGTTTATGTTGAGATTTTTACAAGTTTGAGCTGGGAACAGCTGTAAATCTGCCTTATGCAAGTGACTCCTTCCTACCATAAAAACTTACTCTTGTTATCCACAGTGCCTTTGACATTCTTCAGTATCCGGAGGCCAACATGGAGGTTCTGGCAAGGGCTGTCCCAGAGCCCCTGGGAAAGCTTGCTCAATGGAGAGAACTGTCAGAGAGATTGAAAATAGAAGGTAGAGTACAAGAGTTACAGTCTCTTAGTGTGGGACCTGTGTACATTTCGTTCAGTAAGGGGAGAGCAAATCCATTCATCCCGGTGTGTTTCATGTTGCTGCTTAGTGAAACGAAACACTGCTATCAGAGCACGCACCGTAGGCCACAGCCCTGTGCAGCAGCTGTGTTTCACTTTGTGGGGTGAGATAAATTCTTCATATTCACTCCTGGGTTTTTCCTCCTTACTGCTCTGTCAAATTAGACCATCCTTTCCTCGGATGAGAGGAGAAGCCAACCCATGTATCTTAATTCCTGTAAGAAATTAAGAAGTATGACTTCTTCTGAAGTAGTGACGTGAATTAGGCTCTTTAGTCTGTGAGGCCGGAAACTTCTTTAGGAGCTTTTGACTGTCTCAGTGGAATTGCTCGTTGTGCTTCCCAGAATTCCTGCAAGTGACCTGTTTCACATGAGTATCTGTATCTGGTCTTGTTTCCCCAATCTTCCATCACAGCTGCTTATGAGTGGTGTGTAGTCAATCAACAGCAGGAAATAGAAGAAGTGCGTCGTGATGAAGCCCTCCAACTGCCAGAGGACCTAGATTACTTTGCTATTGATGCATCGCTGTCAGCAGAGGTGCGGGAGAAACTGGACTCTAACCGTCCCCAGACGGTAAGATATTGGGCTGCAGCAAGGCTAAGCAGCAATTAAATCCCTTCTGTGTCTTCCCAAGGGACATGGGGAGTGAGGAGCACCAGAAAAAGGAATACCCACAGGCTTTGATCTCATTTTTCACTAGCTCCAGTGTGTAGGTTTGTTCTTGGTTAACGTGTTCCTGTTTCCACCCACAGATTGGTGCAGTCAGCCGGATCCCTGGAATTACACCAGCTGCTATCGTTAACCTGCTAAGATTTGTGAAAACCAATCATCAGAAGACAGAGAAGCTAAAAGCTTTACCTCAGACTGGCAAGTATTTACCAGGGAAAAGGTACTCAGAGAAAGCAACTTCCCAACGACAGATTTCAGCAGAGTTTTCTTAAGAGAGGCCAGAGTACCTTTGTAGAGAAGCGTACCCCTCCTGCCAGAGTACGTGGCAAGATCACCTGTGCTCACGAGCCTCTTCGCAGATAAAAACCAATGCTGGCTGGATCCAAAGCAGTTTTGATTGTGTCCTGTGGCAGTGTCATTGAGTAGAAGAGGATGAATGCACAAACCTTAAGGAAATGCTCAGGAACCTATATGTAGGTTGTGATTTCGCCAGTCCAAATGAAAAGACAGGGGAGTTGTTTTTGAAATTCCACTCATTTGGAAGACATCAGATAGTCAAAATCTGTTCTAAAGCATCTTGGAAAGGACAGTGTTTTGCTCTTCTGAAATGAGTAAGAAGTGTTACCATGCTGAACCCACAGCAGCACAAGAGGAAAGGAGCTGGAAAGTGTGTTCCGTTGACTCTACTAGTTGTGTTCATAGCTGTGCAGTGACTACGCGCAGTCTGATGTTTTCGTGTGCTGTCAGCCAATAGGAAGCACTTGGCTGTGAAAATGTGCAAGTGCCACACGAATATTAAACTTACATAGGAGACTGATTGAATGTAAACACTGTATCCTAGGGTCTATCCTATCTCCTTTAAAATAAAGGCTATAACAAGCTTATCTTGAAACTTGCTGAAGAACTTGGTTGTCACTTAGCTTTCAATAGAGTTTTGGCAATTCACTGGGTCACAATTGGCACAGGTAAGGTGGGGCAAGATTCGCTACGGAGCGGGTGAAGGCGGCTGGAGTGCGACTCACTGAGGAAGGTGGGGGCCATGTCAGAACCTGCCCCAGGAGCCTCAGCTGGGGGCAGTGTGGTGACTGACAGAGTGACATGCTGGGGACAAAAGGGTGGGTGGCTTGGGAGCCCAGGGAGCAGGACCAGGGGTTTCTCAGCAGCAACGGTCCCACAACTGACAGTAATATAACTTGCATCAGAACAAGATACACTTTGGGCAGTCAGTTTGTTGTGTGTTATCAAAAAACCCAAAATTCAAGCTGTTCCTGCACACCTGCTGAATCCTTGCCTGATTTAGGCAGCAGTCTCTGATGCTAGTCTCATTTCTGAACTGAATTGAACAGTCTGAATTGACTGGGCAAACAGGCTTGAGAACAAATTTTGTTGCATTTAAATCACAGAATTCATAGACTCGTTTAGGTTGGAAAAGACCGTAAGATCATTGAGTCCAACTGTAACCATATGTATAACTATCATTTTGAAATTATGATCCTGGACTTTGTCTTATTTGCTCTGGGTGAGTGGTTCCTTTCCTGTCCACAAATCCTTTTTGTTGACAGAGACCCTGTCATGCAGCAGGAGGATGTGCAGAGATTGCAGCTTCAGGGCATCATCTGCCTGCCTGAAAGCACCTCCCTGGCACCAGCTGTTGGCTTGTACGGAACAGCTTCAGACACATGATCTGTAGGTCAGTTTGTCAGAATGGTTCAGAAAAGCTGATGTGTATCTGGCCCCTTTATGTCTGTGGCCTATTTTCCTTTCAGCTTTGGCTCCAAGAATTGCTTCAAGCTTGTACTTCAAGCCTTAAGTTTAGCATCAGGAAGGCAACTACACTTTCTGTGGTGTAACTCAGGCTTCGGGTATGGTGCTTTAAAATTCCAGCCATGTGAATCCGAAACAGCCTTGAATCCTGTGCCTCTCTGCCTATTCTAAGCAGTGGAGCTTCTGTTCAAGAAAGTTTCACGCTTTCTTCGTTGCATTATCTTTGTATTGTGTTCAGTTTTGATGTACCTATGCCTGTAAAAACGTAGATCTAGTCTTTACAGACTAGGAAGGAAGCCCTATTGACACCTTCATCCTCTCACTTCTAAGCACATTGTGCAATCTCAAAACTGCCTGTCCTAGTTCTTGTCAGCAGTCATTTGACAGGAAAACCTTGCTTCCAATAATGTGTTTCTTGAAGGGCAGGCCCCTCACACCCTGCTACAAAAGCAAACACCTCTTCCTCAGCTTTCTGTGCTGAATTTATTTCAGTGCTACAAAGGCCTTGGTCCTGGTCTCACACGCACCAGTAGACCAAAGGGTGGTTCCACGGAGCTGGGCTGCACCACTATCAAAGGCAGAGCAGAAGGAGTGGACTTTTGCTTTTCTTACTTTTAGCAACTTAATAATGCACAGCCATGGTCTAAGCGTTAGAAACGGGGGAGAGAGTTAACTCTGGGGGAAATTGAAGTCAGAAGTGCATGGATGCCTTGCTTTCCAGCAGAATTTTTGTAACAACTGCTCTCTATATTTCAGTGTGAAGTGGGTCTTTGGCCACTGGTGAGCTCCCTTGTTAAGACAGGGTGTCCTCTGTTCACAAATGTGGGTTAATGATGTCCATATTTGCTGAAATGGAAAACCTGGCATGTGTACAAATTTGAGGACTGGCTGTTCCTCGGCTGTTGGTTTCACGTGTATGGGGCTTGCCACAACATCTTGTGCTTGTTCAACAGTTCTTGTTTGAGAAGACTTTTAACACAAAAAGAAATCGTAGCTACAAGAAGTTCTATTAATTTTGTTAAGAAAACCAAGCACAGAAAGGCTAAATAATCTGCTGTAAATAGCATGGGCAGATAGGATGCAGACATCGTGCCATCTGCTTTCTAACTCCAACTGGGTTACTGAGTTACAAGGCCCGAGGTTGGTTTTTTATGTGAAGACAAAGTGAGCTTAGACCCTCACAGGTCCTGTGGTCTCGCTAAGGCCGACAGCATGGGAAGGGCACAACCAGAGGAGCCTGCATTTAACATGGATGTCTGCTTCCTTTTCCTTGGCTGTGCGGTAATGAATCACACTTTGTCCTCCTGTAATCTGTACTGTGACCAGGCAAGCAGAGAGGGTAGGATGTGTGGCGAGGTTGGCTTTCTTTATTTCTGCCTGGAAGATGAGAGCAAGAGAAAAATGTACACTAGGAGACAATAAAAGCTGTCACCACCAAATCTTTGATGGTCTCGGTGCTGCTGGAACGTTTGCAGCGGTGCAGCAGTGGCTGTGCTAAGTGGCTCACCATAGTCCGCCCCCTTGCAAGCACAGATGTGCCTCCTGGGTGAGTGTTGCCCTCGCACTTTGGTAAGTATCGATCTTCACTTGCAGTCATTTTAGATGCTCAGGGGTTTATCAGCTTTGCTGCCTACACCTCCCAGGTTGTGCTCCACCCAGGGACAGGTATCTCAAGATCCCATTTAGTGGATACAGGAGGAATCTGCTGTCCCGTAGGAGCTGCCATTTCCACAAGGAAGGTGCTGTCCTCTCAAGCCACGGCCTGTGCTGCTCAGAGTCCTTCCAGGTATAGTTTCCATCTCTTGCCATGTCTTCACAGGGCTAGTGAGAAATAAAATGTCTTTCCCCTCTTGACCTGAAACTTAGTGGTGGCTGGAGCTTTCAGCTGGAAGATGGGAGACTTGCTCTGCAGTTGCTATTACAAAAAGGGCAGAGAAAAAGGGATTGATTCTTGATCTGTTGTTTTAACAACAGGGACGCTTTAGGGAAACAAGATTATGCTTTTGTCTTTTTTTCTTTCTAAACTGCTGAGTAGGCTTAACCCTGCATGTGTAACCCTGAGAGAGGAGGCAGATGTGGATTCCCATCAGAGGCTCTCTGACTCCATAGCTACCATCGTGTAGTCACCATAGATGGTGCCTGGGCCTTGACCCTTGTGCCAAGGAGTGCAGTAGTGGCGAATCTAGCCTGGAAGCTGGGGGCTGCAACTTCTGCGCCTCTTTGCAGACTTAAGTCTAGATATTTTGAAAGCCTGTGATGTCTCCTTGGGGTGCTCAGTTGTGACCCACAGGCTCAAACATGTCCTTGTCCCCGGCTTCCCCATCTGGGTCCCTACAGAGTCGGAGCCTCCCCGCTGCGGGAGCGGGTCTGCAGAGCCACCACGCGTCGGCTGCAAACGGCTTCCCAGGAGGAGTGGGGTTCAGCGAAGGCCGGTGCTGCAGTGGAGATGGGAGGTGGATGAAGTGAAGGGTGAAGGCGTTCGTGTCTCGCACCAGCTGCAGGTCCCAGCACAAGCCCCAGGAGGCACATTTTCAGGCACCTCTGGGGACCGAGGCACACGCTGTTCTTGTTCCAAGTGACGTGGCGCTTGATGTGGTTAACTGAAGAGCAGGCAGGGAGCCAGGTGGGAAATGAGCTCACTCTGTGCCTTACAGGGCAGCAGGAAGAGAGGGGAGCTGAGCTGATGACAGGCTCGTGACTAGTCTCCTCGGTTGCAGTTGTAGGTGGCTTAACTTGAAAATTGCCGTGTATGACCAGCTGGTGGCTTGTATCGCCAGCGTACGGGATTTTTGGAGTCACAAGTGGAAATGCTGCTGTGGCTGGTACTGCCGAGCTGGCTGCTTCAATGAGGTTTTGTCCTTGTCCCACTGCACCTCATGGGACTTCTAGTTATTATTAGTAGAAATAACAGTCAAGCAGAAGCAAACCTATAATTACAGTTAAATTCATCTACTCTTTTTTTTTTTTCCTTTGGGAAATGCTGTTTAAGAGCTTGTTTTACACAGAGACAACAGCAAACAAGCCTGCTTCTCTTTCTGCGAAATACCCATGTCCGGTTAGCAGAACCACAGCCCAGTTTATCAAACTAAATATTTACTAATAATAACAAAAATTATAATAATAAATAATGTAGTATTAATAATATTATATATGAATAACAAATAATTAAGAATAACTACATATTTAGTCATTGGGG
>NW_010310791.1:0-3161 GCF_000700745.2 Antrostomus carolinensis
ATTCTATGATTCTATGATTTCACCCAAGCTATTTTGTCTCATTACAGTACTGCTGTACTTTAACTAAGCATCATTCTTCACTCTTACATATTTGCTCCACAAACACAATATGCTTGATTTGTGCCTTGGATTCCGTACACTTTAAAAGACAAAAAAAACCTCTAAAAAAACCACAGAGACAGAGAATGTACAGAAAAATAGATCTTTTAAGTAATGGGAATGACAGTACAATCTAACCTATATAACTAATTTTTAAATTATTTCTCATAAGACTGTGTTCATATGTGCACCAGTATATAAGTTATTGTACTTCAGTCATAATATGAAGCAGTTAGCTTATGTGATTAGTTCATGTTAGTATGCTGTTTTCAGTATGTGTATTGATATATGAAGCATTAAGATTTACTTTTACCATTTTTTTGCTATTTGAAAGTTCCTGATTTCTTCAGAGGTTTCTTTTCCTCTAACTATCTTTGAATGCTTTCTTTTGTGCTACAAATCCCTGACTTCTGGATTTGTTCTTACTCATATTTTGGAAGGTCTACTCCAAACTAAATAATTAAGACACATTTCCAAGGTTAAATATTAACATATTCAAAGCATTTTGTTACCAAAAACATTTAAATTATGACCTGAAGTAGCTCCTGCTACATCAACATAAGCACCTTCTAGTATTGCTTTGGCTATAGGATATCCTAGACTGTGTTCTGCTCCTCCCACAACATTTATACAAGCATCCAGTTCTGTATCAGCTGGACAAAAAACTACTTCTAAAAGATGCTGAATAATGATTCCCAATATACTTGTTTGCAACAAACATACCTTAATTCTAGAAATCTGTTTCAAAAACAAGATTTGTTTTATAATTTTCAATAGAAAAACGTAAAAAATGTGCATTATCCCTTCAGTCCCATAAATTTGAACAGACATTTTTTGCCTTAATACCAACACTTTTAAAGCCACCTAGCTTCCACTCTATGTCCATGCTTACAAGAAGTTTAACAATACCAACAAAGCTATAAAATATATTTCTGGAGTTTACTGAAGCAAGGGGAATTCCAGTCTAGCATTTCTTCTTACTATATCAGTATAAATATACTTACTATAAATGATTTGCAGATAATGACAGTGGACAGCAGAAGTGATCTAGACTGGCTGTAAGATGATAAACCCAAGTCATTCCTGCAAGAGTCATAAATATGGTTCTATCCATCATTGTCCTTAGGGAGAAAGCTTGACTGGACTGCAAGAGATGACACTGAAGGTGACTGAATTAGGGTAGTTTGTTCTCCTGCAGGGAATCAGTTCTCAATTGCCAGTGATATCTGGGATTTTACTTGTGAGCTTTGAAAAGTCAAAATTACCCTTTCTTTGTTTCATGTTGCCTTTACAAAGGGGAAGGTAAAAGGATTCAAATTATTGTACTAATATAAGAAGACTAAGAAGAATTTAGCCAGAATTTAGAAATACATTATAACAACTGATAAGCATGTACATAAAAGTAACAGGTTGTAGCTTTTTGCTTAAATCCATTCTTGGAACCATCATCACCCATGTGCATTTCCTGAGCAATTTTCTTAATTATTCTCCCAGTTAAATGATCAAAACAAATTCACTGGTGGTCAGGAACAGAAACATTTCTTCTGTTTAAAGACAGTTAAGATCAGAGATTGCAATCATCTTCACAATCAACCTAACTTTAATAGTCTCAAGTTTTACTGTGAATATCAACAATCTAATTAAAATTGTCTTGCGATTTCCAGAGTCCCTTCAGGAACAGAGAATATAGCAGATGCCATGCTACTACAGCATGGCAAAGACTGCTTTATAGTGATGCACCTGTAGCTGACTGTAAATGGTATCAGTGCTGCATATCAGAGAAAACAGCTTATTTACATTTAATATTTTGTCAGAAATATTTTATTCACAGTAGGAATGCACTGTGCAACTCAACAGCAATAAGCACATAAGGTATTTAAGTATAAAGCTCTAGGGATTGGAGTGTTACAGTAGTATTACTAATAAATATCAATAATACAGGAAATTCTTATGGGTGTTGATCTTTCAATTCGAAAGTCCCAGCATCCGTAATGTCATTGAATGCTGCATTCTTTCACTCTGCTATTGCTTCTAAGTGTTGAATGTGTAGCTATGTCAAGGACAAATTAATTTGTATTAATCCATATATTGTTCATCTAATTAATATGCCACATAATTAATATACTATTACCATCTAATCCTCTCAAGAATTCAGGAAGTTACACACAGAGGAATGTCAAAGGTACAGTTTTTTACTATGAGCTTTCTTATATTCTGCAGATACAGTAATATTTTAGCATCAAACTGGATAAATGACAAGATTCTAAATGCCATTTTCATAGGTGAGCTTGAAACTAAGTTTGATAAGGTGATATCTTTTAATAGTCATCTACTCATGGAGCCACTAGAGTAACCTTGCATTAAAAATTAAACTAAAACAATTAAAAAAATAGGCCACATTCTTTACTGAATTCAGTCAAGTTGTATCAGGAAGAAACAAGGAGCTCATTTCAAGAAAGAAGGGCAAACTAATTCACAAATTCCTGTTAAAAATACATTTAAACTGTATTTATAAAAACAGGAAAATCCATGGCCACAATGTAAACACAATATAGTTAATTGCATCTAGAATAATACAGAATATAGGACACAGAGCACTTACAGCTTCCCATCCACTAAATTCACACTCAGAAACAGAGTCAGGATGCAGCCATGGTAAAGCTCTACATCCAGGAATATGGAGATACTTCCTGGACCAATATTATATATGGCCATTGAAAACAGATGTTTTTTAATAAATCTGAACTTAATTCTTATTAGCTGTTTATTTTTTAAATAAATCATTAAGAAAATCACACCCACCTCAAGATTCAGAGTATACACACTGATCACTTATTTTATACATGAATCTTTTTTCTGGATTTCCCAGAATGTCAGTTCTTTGAAAATTATACTGAAAGGGTGAACTAAAGTCGGGGTTTTTTTGAGAAATTTCTAAAATCAGACTTTTTCCATAATGCATGTTCCACTAGTCTTTTTTATTTAATAATCATTGTCATGGCCAACTAGTATCAGATCTATTCCATGCATATGGAGAGGTTCCACTTGACTGGAGGGTGGCA
>NW_010310792.1:0-798 GCF_000700745.2 Antrostomus carolinensis
TGCGGGGCCGGTGGGCAACGAGCCCGGTCTGTGCTGGGATGGTTCTGCCAGGGGACATCCATCTCCCAGTGCCGACAGGCTGCTGGAAGGTACCGCTGTCTTCCAAAGCCCTGCTCTAAAAATGCAGTCGTGCAGAAGTGATGCTGCCCGTTCTACTCCCTGGAACCCAGGAGGCCAAGGGATCCATCCTGACCCAGGTCGCCTGTCGCTGGGGCTTCCTGACAGCCACGGGGGCTGGCAGAGACCAGGCAGCCCGTGCCCACCCTGGGGTGGGTTTTGGTGGCGGCGGGAGGCTGAGACCCCCCCTCTGGGCCCCTGTTCCCATCCTTCTCCCCAAAACCAGGGCCCCCTGCCTGCTGCCGGGGTTGGGCCGGGCACGCGGTGCCCTGTGCTGCCGGATGGTGCTGCTGGCAGAGCTCGGGATGCTCTGGTGATGGCACTGGGGCTGCTGGGATTTGGGGGCACCCCGCTGCGTGGGGTGCTGCCCTGTGCCCACGGGGCTGGCGGTCACAGTGCAGGAGCCAGGTGTGGTGGGGACATGGTGTTGTGGCCAAAGGTGCTGCCAGAATCCCCTGGATGTGCCCAGGACCATGGTGGCCCCGTGGCTCAGCCCAGCTCCGGCTGTTCTCCAGCCTGGGAGGTTGCTCTGATGCTCACAAGGCCCTGGCACGTGGCGGCAGCTGGTGATGTCTGTGGGGCTCACCACCATGGGGACCAGGGCTGACACCCCCCATGGCACCTTCTGGGGTCCCCAGCGTTGCCGTGCTGCTGTGCCCCAGCCTAGGGGGAGAGACCTCG
>NW_010310793.1:0-607 GCF_000700745.2 Antrostomus carolinensis
AATGGAGAAGTGCAGGGACAGCAGCTGTATTTGCTGCAAACAGGGGAATGATCTGCTCAGCATGGTGGCAGAGCTGAAAGAGGAGGTGGAAAGGCTGAGGACTATAAGGGAGTGTGAGAAGGAGATAGACTGGTGGACTCAGGCCCTCCCATCCCTGAGTCAAAGGCAGCAGGTTTCACTTGAAGCACAGGATCCCCTGTCCTCTTGCCACCAGGTAAGAGGAGGAGACCTAAAAGACAGTGGGGAATGGAAACAGGTCCCTCCTTGGGGAGGCAGGTGAATCTCCTGCTGGCCTCCCTTACCCCCCCAGTCACCGCTGCACAACAGGTATGGGGCCTTGGAAACTGAGGGCCAGGCAAGTGAGGATGGAAAGGCAGGTCCACCTGGTCCACCTGGGAAGACATCCAGGTGGATGTCTTCCACAGGTGGACTAGTTCAACCAAGACTAGTCAGGACTAGTTCAACCAAGAAAATGGAGAATGGAGTGTTGCCCTCTATGTCAACAACCATCTGGAGAGTATGGAGCTCCACCTGGAGATCAATGAGGAGCTAACTGAAAATTTATGGGTCAGGATTAAAGGGAAGGCGGGGAAAGGGGATGTTAAAG
>NW_010310794.1:0-6948 GCF_000700745.2 Antrostomus carolinensis
CCCTTAGGACACGGCCATCCAGCCAGTTTTTACCCAGCAAAGTAGGTGCCCATCCAAGCCGTGAGCAGCTAATGACACACGATACATGATACTTACTTTTAGATACCATCTCGTGACACATGATATTTAGGTGTGTCTTTTTGTAATGAAAAAAAAAAAAGCTTCTTTTGTTGAAACGTACAGAATCTGCTATGGGTCTGAGGAGCAGCTGTGCAAGTTTACTTACAAGTAGACTTTCCGTGGGTTTTCTCACAATTTGGACAATGGTAGATGTCGATATCTGGTGCCTCTTCTTCTTCAACACCCACACAGCTGGAATATATGAACACAAGTATCACATTAGCTTGAGTCCATCTCCAAACGTGCAAGCACGCGATTAATAACGCAGAAACCCAGACCCCACCAAGCTGTGCCTTTCCCATGCCCCTAAGCTAATGGCTGTGTCAAAGCAAAGCTGAGCTGCTCTTTCCACTACTATAGTCAGCCTGGATTTTTTGCAGCCTCCATCCCTGATGTGCTGCTAAAAGACGTGTCAGTCAGAAGCCCCACTACCAGCTCATCGGGCACCTCCGTTAAAATGTGGCACAGAGGCCCAAACAATTTTTTTTTTCCATTTTGTATCTACTTGTATCTTTGTGTTCTCCAAGCACCATCCTGCATAAACCTCATTAACAAAACACATCTTCTTTACCAAGCATGTATGGACAGCTGCTAACTGCCAGAGTAATCTTGGCAAGGTATGCCATACGCAAGCCTTCTATAGGCTCCATCTCTATTACAATATACAAAGAGGAGGAGGAAAAGAAGACACACAGCCCACAGCACTTCTGGCTGCCAAGAAGATGGGTTGTATCACGGCAGCTGCTTAGAACACCCACTGAGATGATTTTTGGATGGCCCAACATACTCAACACTCCAGCGCAGCCTGCGGGCACGCGGCGCGGATACAACCCAAGGCAGAACACAGCGTTGGGGAAAAACAAAATGAAACGGCAAAGGAATGAAGCACCCAAGATAAGAAGCTGTTGTGCAGTCAAAGCGCCGAGCAGCCAGCCAAGTAATCAGACTCCAGAATGGCACTGTTCCTTCTAAGGGAGGAAAAGCAAACGGGATTCTGCTCCTGCTTGTTCGGTCTGGAGTGGCCCAGGCTGCAAGGCACGTTTACAGCACAAAAAGAAGAGTTTCAGGTGGGTGCTGTGAGATACAGCCCTCGTGTCATGGCTCCATCAGAGCTCAACTGGGCAAGAGGATCCACGAGAGGGAACAAAGGCAGCTTCACCTTAACCACGCGCACAAACAAAGCTCGATGACACTGAGGTAAGAGCACTCTTGGGACTTTCTCTGCTTCCCAGCCTGAAATGCCTTCTCAGTGCTCTTCAGTCAGCAGCCAACACCGATACACCTCTTCTGCCACAGAAAGGGTTGGGCCATGTGTCACAGCAATGCCATCTCCATGCACGCAGTAGAGTTCAGCCTCCTTCCATCCTGGTGGCAGTGCAACGCGGCGATTAGAGCAGGAAGAGGAATTCAGAGTTTTTAGCTGCTGGTTCTGATCCACAGGAAGAGGAGGAGAGGATGTTTGCTCCTCACTCCCAAGCAAGGCAACAGGGTGGGTCAGTTCTGTCAAGCAACTTACAGAATCTCTCAAACCATTCTCACAGTGCTCAAGCTCTTTAGGAAAACATCACAGTGTCCAAAATGACGAAGTTGTTAAATAATTAGAGAAATTCATGTAGGTTGGATCCACTGGTAATTACTAAACGTGATGGTCTAGATTCAGGAAGGCCCTAACCTGGTTGGTGGCAGACAGGGATGTGCATGGATAAAGGAAGGACAACACATGATCATGCATGCCCACCTCTGCTATGTTTTTTTAAGCCTTGCAAGATACCGCTGTTGTGACCCAGCTCCACAGGTCCATGGAGCTTGGAGCGCTTTTGGTGACTTTGGCAGACTTTGGCACGCCCACGGTGCACGTGAGCACACACACACACACACACACACACACGCCCGGGGCAGGAGGAGTAACTCTTACAATACACTCCGACCTTCTTTGTTTACAAAGGTGGGTTTGAAACCACTTTTGAATCCAAGGCACACAGTGACATGTAACTGTACTCATGATTATAAACCACAGATCTGCTGGCTTTTCGAAAAGAGCATCAACAAAACACGTACTGAGGCTGCAACCAAGCTGGAAAAAGCCACACTAGCTAAGATATGGAAACAAATCTTTTTTATAACCATTGTAAATGTTTTGTCAAAATAAGATTCTGCCAGAAACCTTTGTGGATATTTTCATCCTGTGTCAGTTGACAATGTGTGTATGGGACCCAGCTCCCTCCAAACCAAAGAGTGAGAGGAGCTTTGCAACCACAGCCAGAGAAACTCTTTATTTTTTCTGAGTTCAGCCTGTGAACAGGCTGGTAAACGGGACATTAGTTCTGAATACTGTAAAAGCAACTGCAGATTTGATTGATTTTTTTTTGTAATTTATTTTTTTACTAAACAGTTACTTGAAAGAATACAAAATTACTGGGTCTCCCTGAGCAGACAGCACAGAAAACTGAAGAGTGTTTGCGGACAGGAATAATCATCACAACAATCCAGTCCTGAGTGAAGTACGTACAGGCAGTAAAAGTCCAGATTAAGCAGGAGAAAATTTAAACAAACCCTGGCAGATTAGAGCAAGCATAAGAGAATGTAGAGGATTCCTCTACACACAAAGCTGCCTCAGCTGCTTATGTCACTGGATTCAGCTTGTTAAGCTTAGTAAAGGTATGGATTAGGCTCTATACCAGGGCTTGAATAGTCTATATTTAGCTAAACTAAAGAGATGAGACCCTTGGGTGCTGCATGGATGACTACGGGAGGAGGTATGAAAAGCTATTGCACTGGGTGAAGGCTGCAGTGTGGTGGGAGCTATTGTTCTGAGAGCAAGTGAAAATATTTAACTAGAACAAAACGGAAAAGTAAAAATAACTGACCTCAAACTCAAACAGTTCTCTAAAAGATGCAGTCAAGTTTTCCATCTACACCACGGCTTTTGAACAAGGCTTGGCTGTTCACAGCTACTCACAGGCAGAAGCTGCTGTCCCCACTCTGGGTGAAATTGCAAGTACAACCTCTCCAGAGATCCCCCTATTGAAATGCCCCAGGTGATCTTTAACCAAAATATGAACCCCTTCCAGTCTGTGCCCCTTTCGCAATGAACAGAGCTCGCCTCGCCAGGTATCTCCACCAGCAGGACTGTTTGTGGGCTTCCACACGAGTGCAGACATAAAAAATGGATTTCCATAGTTAAAGACAGACTTACAGAGACAGCCCCTCAAGAACATTCCTGCCAGAAGAGGAACGAGGATTTCTTGCTGAGTGTTATTAGTTCTATGCGACAAGGTTTTGGTAGCAGGGGGTCCATCAGCTCTGCAGCAGTGACCTACCCTTGAGTTGGTTTCCAGAGCATTTGCACCTGTGAGTGAGAGTCAGAAGGAGATTGCCAGCCTTGGCAGAAGTCAGCACTGAGTCCTCAAGCGCTCTCCCGCCTAATTTACAAATGGATTTTTTCTCATGAGTGGTTAATTAACAATAGAATAGAATCAAAGCATTTCTCCAGCTGAAGAAAACCAAGTCATCTCTAGCAGCTGAACAGCGCTGTCCTTCCCCTCAGCCTCCCAAATTCAACACAAATGCTGCTTTGTGTTTAGCATCTATTTTTTTTTTCATGAGAACACTCTGCTTTGGTCCCTCCAGTTTCTTTTTTCAGCTTTTTTTTTGCCTGAGAGAAACACAAACATAAAAAAGACTCAAGCCAAGCGTTTGACCGCCTACAAGGATCAAACGGGTCTGGAGCCAGTGCAGGATCTCAGCGGCACGCTTGGGAGCAGCCTCCAGCAACGGGCCCCGCCGCAGCCAGCCCCACGCTCATCTGTCAGTACGAGGCTGGGATGCGGTACCATCGACGGAGAGGAACTGGGAAAAGCTCTCAGCAGCACTTTTGTGGGATTATTCTGATCCACTGATGAGACAGAAAGAGACCGAAGAGGTTCAGCAAGGCAGTTGGCGAGGCAGAGCTTGCAAAAAGACAGGGAGGGAGCAGAGGGCCGAGGGCAGGAGCTGGAAGCAGCTTTTTGGGCAACCACAGGAGCAGATTTATTTGCTTCGTTTGTGTCAACAGCCCAAGAATCAATTTCACAAAGCCCACAGACACCCCAAAACACTGTGCTGACATGCCTGCAAGATCCCACGCTGCTGCAAGAACTCACAAATCCAGCAGTCCAGCATTTACATCTGTGACAGGGACCACTCAACTCATCCTCCTGCTCGCACAGCAAGGGCACCTCATGGACACTGGTGACTTTGTACTCAGAGGTGTGTGCAGGTACAAAGTGAGTGTCCTCCAACAAAGTATTCAGGGATGTCCCCGACTGTCTGTGAATTATCTCCAGCTGCTGCTTTTTAACCATGTGACAATCAAGGTATTAAGCAGGACCAAACATGTTCTTCTTGGGGAAAGCATGGAAGTCGTCAACGTGCGCTCACAGCCCAGAAATCAAACCGTGTCCTGGGCTGCACCCAGAGTAGCGTGGGCAGCAGGTGGAGGGAGGGGATTCTGCCCCTCTGCTCCACTCTCCTGAGACCCCACCTGGAGTACTGCCCCCAGTGCTGGGGCAGCAGAAGGACATGGACCTACTGGAGACAGTCCAGAGAAGGATGATGCAAGGGCTGGAGCAGCTCTGCTGTGAGGACAGGCTGAGAGAGTTGGGGCTGTTCAGCCTGGAGAAGAGAAAGCTCTGGGGAGATCTTATAGCGGCCTCCCAGTACCTGAAGGGGCTACAAGAAAGCTGGGGAAGGACTTTTCATAAGGGCAGTTAATGACAGAACAAGGGGAAATGGGTTTAAACTGAAAGAGGGGAGGTTTAGATTAGATATTAGGAAGAAGTTCTTCACTGTGAGGGTGGTGAGACAGTGTCCCAGGTTGCCCAGAGAAGCTGTGGCTGCTCCTCCCTGGAAGTGTTGAAGGCCAGGCTGGATGAGGCTTTGAGCAATGTGGTCTAGTGTAAGGTGTCCCTGCTGCTGGCAGGGGGGTTGGAACTGGATGAGCTTTAAGGTCCCTCCCAACCCAAACCAGTCTGTGATTCTATGAAAGCATCAGGTTCCCAAAACAAATTAGAAGGAGACAACTTGGTGAAGGACAAGGAAGCAAGGAAAGAAAACTCTCCCCAGATGTCCTGCAGAGCCTCATGCTCGCTGTCCCATCAGTGGTAGCACAAGAGCCTGCAGCCACATCGTGCCAGCTGGGAACCAGGACGCAGCCGGTGCGGAGGGTGAGGATTGAGGACGCAGGAGCACCAGCCCCATGGCAGTGCCCACCGCTCTGCCCTCATGTTCATCTATAGAAATCTTCTTCCACTTTTCCCCCCAAATGCAGTAAAGATGGTCTAAGAGATTAATTATTGTGCATCCAAAAATATCTTGTTGGAACAATCTAAAACAACTTAATGGTTGATTTTTAAATGGTAGTTAAGTGATTTAACTCAGGTTCAGGCAGCATAAAACTAATTTGATAATGAGATAAAAGTGAAACATTATTACTGATGCATTTGAATTTTACCAAAACTGTTATAGGAAGAAAAAAAATAATAATTAATAGTAAAGCCTTTGATATTGCAGCCGTTTAAGCTGATATATCACACATCTTACAGGGATTTAAATGAGAATTAGCACAAACAGAAGCATTTGCAGTCAAAGGCGACAAATTACGTTTTTATTAGAAACTCTGTCCTTTGTGACTTTAAAACAAAATTGCTTCTGTGTTCACAATGGAGAGATGCTCAGATTTCAGTATTCTGACAAATTCAATGACAGTTTTTTTAAGCAGGCAACAATAATAAAAGGTGTGTAAATCTGAACTGGTTTTATAGCAGAAATGTTTACAAGGACTTTGATTTATCATCTTCAGTGAGATGATTTTTAACTAATTTTAGCAGAAAAATTAACCCACATAGTATCTGTTCTACCAAAACCATGTAATCTCTGTTATCAACCAGAAGAGATGTATGGAAAAACATAAAAAAAATAAAACAACCAACAACGGGTTATTTGATGGGCAAGAAAATAAAATCTAGTAATACATAAATGGAGTAGAAGGAAAAATAAGCTAACAACTTCTGAAAACAAAGCAAAGCAAAGCCATACATTTGATCTGTTCCTGAGAAGCACTCCTCAAACACAGCCCAAAACTGAAATATGAGGTGTTCAGACAGAGAACTGGGTTTGTAAGAAAGGTCACAAGGCAGCACAGACGGGAATGGCGGCGGCTCCCCAGGATGCTCCCGGGGGTGACGCTGCATCCTTGCTCTTTACCACACAGCCATGGACCACACTGACTTTCAGATGGGAAGGGGCATCCTCACTCCCACCTCACCCCCTAACTATGGGCTGGAGTGGGGAAAAGCCCACCTTTCCCTACACTTTACCTACTGAGAAGGTCAGGACCATGGTACCTTTCTGCAGACGGGATGGGAATGGAGAGGTATGCTCAAGTTGCTAACAAGCCCAACCCAGGGCATGGGTCTTCAGAGCTCACTGCCCAGTACAGCGCTGCCTGACTCATCCATGGTCAAACATATCATTCAGAATTTGTAACTAGCAAATAAACCACTAGACTAGTTGTTATATTCTGCGTATTCAACTAAAATTCTGGTTTCAACCTCAACAACCTCAGCAGAAGCGTGCTGAAGGATTGGGGAATTCTAACACTGGCAAAAAAAATGACACTTCAACTCTCATTTCACACCAGCACGCATCTCCTTCTCCTCCTGAATTACTCCAAATCCAAATCACTTTTAGTCCCAGACACAACCCTGGGATATCAGCATCGCATTGAGACTCAGAAAGGGGTGATCCATTTTGCACTAACTGAATCACAGAATCGTAGTGGTTGGAAAA
>NW_010310795.1:0-313 GCF_000700745.2 Antrostomus carolinensis
ACAAACGTGCCCCAGGCCCAGGGCTGGGACAGGGGCTCAGCAGGGCTCGGGACAGCAGGTCTGGGGTGCCTATGGCAGAAGGACGCGGGGCATGGTGAGGGGAGGGCAGTGTCTGTACTCACTTTAAACTCGAAGCTGTAGACTTTGACCATCCAGAGGGGTCCAAAGACCTCGGCGAGGTAGGAGGCTTCATTACTGTGCCCAGGAGAGAAGCTGAAATTGTAACACAGGCACCCACTGCCCTGTGCCAGCCCCCAGCCCACCCCATGGATCAAACATGGCCACAGGAGACCTGCTGTGCCATGCCTGGGGG
>NW_010310795.1:371-582 GCF_000700745.2 Antrostomus carolinensis
CCAGCTCCACTGGCCATGCCACAGGCTGGGATCAGGGTCCCCACGCGGTGCCTGTCAGGGTGGCTGTGCCCGGGAGGGACGGAGCTGTGGGTGCCCCGCACGCGCCATGCCACGGGCACACGCACCATGCGAAGAGCACGCAGGCGTACATGATGGTGGCCCCCAGGATGGCCACGGTGGTGCCCTCCGTCTGCAGCTCATCCTGCCGGAC
>NW_010310796.1:0-1338 GCF_000700745.2 Antrostomus carolinensis
CTAATGCCCCCCAGGATGCCACTGGCCTTCCATTGGATTCATCGGGTCAGTCGCTGCTCTCCCTCCTAACACTCAGCCTCACCATTCACAGTTCAAACAACTGCTCTGAGAAACAGTAAAACAAAGAAAATTTAAAGATGTTCTCAAGTCAGGACAAGCAGGAGAAGCTGAGAAGCCCCGTGTGCCTGGTAGCTCAGCTCCGGCGTCACTCAATCCCCCGCTCACACTCTGGGAAGTCACCCAGGGGCTGTGGCTGCCACCACCACCCAGGTTCTACTCGAGTCCTCGCTGGACGAGGATGTTTTACACACACAGATGTTCCAGCACCTGTACAACACACCCATGATTTGTCCCTCCATGCAGGGGTTCCTGGTCACCCCTCTGTGACCCCGCTCCGCTCCGCCCCACGCGTCGGGAACGATTTCAGCCTCTTTTCTTCAGCATCTTCCCCAAATCTACAAATTCTTCCAGCAAATGAGCTAAACCCCCCTCAGCCCTGAACCCAGAGGGAACCCCAGACTGGTTTGGGTTGGGAGGGACCTTGAAGCTCATCCAGTTCCAACCCCCCTGCCAGCAGCAGGGACACCTTCCACTAGACCAGGTTGCTCAAAGCCTCATCCAACCTGGCCACAAACACTTCTTGCCCTTGTTGAACTCCAGGAGGTTGGCACAGACCCACCTCTCCAGCCTGTCCAGGTCCCTCTGGATGCCATCCCGTCCCTCCAGCGTGTCCACCCCACCACACAGCTTGGTGTCACCAGCCAACTTGCTGAGGGTTCACTGCATCCCACTGTCCATGTCACTGAGAGATGTTAAACTGCATCAGTCCCAACCCCGACCCCTGAGGGATCGTATCCTGATGGCATTTCATGGAGAACTTCCCACCTTCCTGTCCTCCAAAGCCACCTGCCACATAAACTGTCCTCACAGGTACAAACCCCCCAGCCCTGGACACGACTTCCCCTCAGCTACAGGGACTGAACTTCCCCTGATTCCCCAGAGCTGAAAGCTCCTGAAATAACTTCCTGAGGGGAGGTGGGGACGTGCCGGACGGGACGGGACGTTCAGCAGAGCCCCAGCGATCTGGTGACTGTCAGAGGGGACTTGGCAGAGCACCCAACCCACGCTGGACCTTCTGCTTAACCCCTTCTGGATCCACACGCTCTCTCACCACGGAAATCTAGTTTTGGGGCTAAAAATGATCAGTGACAGTGAATCCAAGTGTGAGACACAGTGCCAGGAGGCACCTGCTCCATTTCTGGCCTTTTGTCTCATTTTAACTCAGTTTTTGGGTCCATTTCTACCCCCATGTCCTGGTTTTCAGCTGGGACAGAGCTG
>NW_010310797.1:0-1113 GCF_000700745.2 Antrostomus carolinensis
GAGACCCCTCAGGACCTCCAGGGACCACTGAGATGCCTTGGGACGCCCAGAAATCCCAGAGACCCCAGAGATCCCCAGAGCTCCCACCAGGGCCTCTGGCCCCTTGGGGACCCCAGAACCCTCTGGGACGCCTCGTCCCCCTCCTCCCCAGATACCCCCCCAGATCCCCCCCAGCCTCCCCAGACCACTCCCAGGGCCTCCAGCTCCCTCCTAGACCCCCAGACCCACCTTAGTCCCCCCAGTCACCCCTGCTGCTCCGTGCAGAAGTCTCAGCTCAGAGTCTGGAGATAACAAATGAAAATGTCCTGTTTGAAAAGCTCAGGATCTCCAGTAAAACACAGACAAATAAACCCAGCCCCAGAGAAACACATCGAACAGGACAAGGGATCGTGTTGGACAAGACGTGTTTCATGTCTGAACTGGGACCAGTCCTAATGCAAACCCAGCTGGTGCCTGTCCCTGGTTTTAGGGGGACACTGGGGAGGCCGTGCCCCTGCCCGCCCTGCGCCAGCACCAGGCAGGTGGGTTTGGAGCAGGTGGGTTTGGAGCAGGTGGGACGGGTGTTTCCTCCCCAGGAGCACCAGGAACACGCGGGCAGTGACACGTCCCCCACATCAGCTCTTCAACCTGCTGCCCAGCAGCAGCCACCTGCCAGGATGTCTCATTTTCTAGAGCTCATCTGTGTTATTGCTTAAAATATTTTGCATTTCAACCTTTCTCTGTAAGAGCCCCATGAGAAGATGAGAGGCAAAGGCAAAACCAGCCCTTCGAGGGGAGTGACAAAACAAACCCTGGGATGATTCCCAACGGGGAGGGAGGGAAACTGGGGCCATTCCCACACCTGGAAAGTTGCAAACAGCAGCAAACCGAAAGGGTGGGACAGGGCTGCACACGTACAGCTGATACCTGCACAGCCCAAACCGCCTCTGTCGCCAGGGTCCGAGCCACATCCCGTCCAGTAATGACACCGAAATGATATTTATCATGTGAGATATTAAATCTAAAAGTGGCAAAGGAGGAAGCAGCAGGAGCACGGACACCCTGGCCCGTGTCTCCTGCTGGTAAAAATCACCCTGCCTTGGGCGCAAGGGACAGCAAGTGACAGCAGAGCGG
>NW_010310797.1:1133-2082 GCF_000700745.2 Antrostomus carolinensis
GCTCCCAGGAAGGAGCAGAGCTCTCCACCCACCTGCACCCAGCACCAGAAACACTTTTTTCTTCTTTAATTTTGAGGAGAGCAGTTTTCCATGAAGGAAAGCGTTGCCGTTGACATGGAAATCCTCGTGGGGATGTCGGTTTTGATGACACCTTTGATGGGAGAAAGATTAAACAATTTTTTTTTTCCTTTTCATATTTGGTGGAAAATTTTGATTTGATAAGGTAAAATATTAAAAATAAATACCTTCACTGTTATTACTTAAATTACTTTTGCTTAAGATTGCATATAACATTAAATATTTAGCATTATAATATATAGCATGTTGTATTTGATAATATATTTTTATACATAATGAAACAATTTGATATTATCAAGCAGGCAGCTCAGATGCTTCTAAATTAAGGTTTAGTTTTGGGGAGGGGGGTTGTTTTTTGTTTTTTTTCTTCCTATTCTATGGTGAATATTTAATTTTTGTTCCAATTCAAGAGGAAAATGCATTTCAAAGAGCCAGGACAGACCAGCACCACTGTCCTCTGGCCATTCCAAATCCCAGGTTGTACTTTGGTTTGAGGGTTGATGGGTTTCCTGAGGCCGCAGCCGGTCCCAGCCCATGGGCAGCAGCAGGTTCTCCCGGGCCGGGGGCTGCTCTGCCTCCTCCCACCCACCCCCCCAGTTTGGCACACACCAGGGGAAGGAGAAATGTTATGCAGAGTGATCTCAAACCACTGCTTATTAATAATCGTGCATTATGCGAGACGCGTGGTATTGATTTAAACCCACAGGGCAGCTTGGGGAAGAGAAGGTTTAATTTCTAGAAACGCTGATGTCTGATAGCAATAAATAATTAGGGCGATTGCAAAAAAAGGGTTCATAGGGCACTGCCCTCCAACTCCAGCTGCCCGCTCTTGTCCTGCTAATAAATTGGTTAATAAAAGGAGGGAGAGAAA
>NW_010310797.1:2164-3696 GCF_000700745.2 Antrostomus carolinensis
TCCATGAATCACTTTGCGGTTCGCAGTCTGAATTCCTTAATGACATTCTCATTAAAAGTTCTCGCTGCCAAATGCTGTTTGCTTTCGCCTTCAGAACTGTCTGCATTAATAATGAGTAACTCCGCTTGGAAGTTATTTACATACCGTATTGTTGGCGTGTCACCGCGACAGCCAGGCTGGGCGAGGGGAGGGGGACACGCCCGGGGTCTGGCGCTCGCAGCCCGCCCAAAAGCGCCACTAAATGCCCCAAAAGTGTGGTTTTTCTGCTGGAGCCTGTGGGCCAGTGCTGGGGGAGGGAGAGCGGGAGGGGGCTCGAAGCAGGACAGGGGACTGACCCCTCCAGCTCCCCAAGCGGGGGGTCTGGGCAGGGTCCACCTCTTGCCCAGCACCAGCATTTCTGGGTGGGAAACCACATGGAAGAGCAGGAGAGGTGACTCCGACACCCTTGAGCATCCCAGCCAGGAGAGCAACATGTCATCATCTCAAGCAAGACTTTAAGATCCTTTTGATACACAAACTCCTGCTCCTCTGGCAGCCTTGGCACTGGGACCACAAGCTGAGCAGTGGGGGTCCCCGTTTGTTGGTGAACGTGGGACCATGGTGCTCGGTGGGACAAGAGCTGGCTGGGCACAGGGATCTGCGGTCACAGCACAGCAGCACTGACGGGGTTAATGGCTTTCACCCTGGGAACATCAGAATCAGCTCTGTCTGCTAAGTATAGAAACTTCTTATATGTAACAGGGAGTTTTGAAGGTTCTGTAACAGATAGTGATTTTTAATTGGAATGGTCGTGAGCGGCGCAGAGAGGCTGGAGCAGCAAGGGCTGCAGACCCTCACCCACAGGGATGCCCACTCTGGGGTCACAGTGCTGGGATGAGCACCCAGAGTCAGCACACAGCACCCAACAACGTGATTTGGGGAATTTTGGGAACCAGAAAACCAGACCTCACCATCCGAGAGAGCAGTTAAAGCCGGGCTGGAAGAGGAGCCAGTTCCTGAATGGGAGGAGGTGAGGCCATTCTGGAATCTTCCATTCCAACAAAATTGTGTGAAGAGTCTAATTTCAGGTCAACAGAAATTACTTGCTTCAGGAAAAATTAAACATCTAATCCTAAGTTTTTATTTTATTTACATTTTTAGTACAAAATTGAAATGAAACACCAAGCTGAAGTGGAAAATTGAAATGTTCTGCTCTGAAAAGGTTGAGGCTGAATGTTTTGACCTTATCAAGAAAACTTCCACCCCCCCCCACATCCCTATTTTTCTTTCGAAACAAATTTTTGTCAAAGGCAACACATTCCTACAAAACCTCCTTCTTTCTGACCAGCAGAAGGGCCCACGGGAGCGGTGGAGCCACCTCAGCCGGGCTGAGCTGCAGCCCTGGCTCCCAGCCCCGGTGCCACGAGGCCACCGTCCCACAGAGCCAGCGCTGGTGGCAGAGCACCCCCCAGACACCCCCACCGTGTCACCCACCGCCCGGCTCACCCCCATCAGCGGCAGCTCCGCGAGGTGGGACCAGCCGGAGCATCACC
>NW_010310798.1:0-1705 GCF_000700745.2 Antrostomus carolinensis
CAATTTAATAATTAGAGTAAAATAAAATTGTGATAATAAGAATAATAAGAGTGATAATGATAACATATATATATATATAAAAAACATATACACACACATATATATATAAAACATATATATAACAGCTATATATATACGTATCTGAGTGATGCAGAGTACAATTGCTCACCACCCGCTGATAACAATGCCAGAGGAGCGAAAAGGAACCCTGTAACCGAAATCACAATCCTGGAAAAATGAGCCCGAGTGATTCCCGAGAGAATCCCCCCCTTTCCAGTCAGCCCCGGTTAATCTACTGAACATGACATAATATGGTATGGAATATCCCACTGGCATATCCAACTGTCAATTCTGGGTTTCACTAGCTACTACACTTTTCTTCTCCACTCCACCCTTCCAGTCCTCTCTTCTTGGAAACTGCCCAAGCACAGTGTCCTTGTAGTTATCAGCACTGTTCTCATAACAATCCTCACTGAAACCAAAACACAGTGCTTTCTAGCTACTAAGAAGAAAATTAGTCCTATCCTAGCAAAAACCAGGACACTGAGCATGCATACTAATTGACATGCTAGGAAAAGAGACTCTGGCCAACCATTTAATGAAATAACAATGCAAATGTATTAGGAGGCTGAATATGTTAATGCTTTGTGTATAAATAACTGTAGATTTGAAGACTTGGTGTGCTGTCTTGGGACAGGCACCCATACACGTGCATCTGTGCAATAAAAGCAAATACCTCTGCTCGGTGTGTGGATTGGCTCTTGGCACGCCAGGCAATGGTCCCAAGTTTTGGGACAACAGGTTCAAATTAAAGTAGAACTGTAACAATGTGATTGCAGAGAAGTCTGTGCCTTGGAGAATCAGATACCTAATATCTGACTTACAAGGCAACAAGACCACCTATTCAGTCACTCAGACTACATGAACAGAGTTCCTGTCCACATCAGGGAGAATGCTGAACTCTCTCAGATGCTTTTTTTTTTCTTTTTTTGTCATTTCACTAACCTAATTAGCTTCATCTGCACTGGCTCAGAGACATGGAATCAGCCAAAAGAAAAGTGACTTTTTGTTGCTGGTCAGCATGTGCTCTATTTTGTATTTAGAAATTAATATGAGAAATTATTTTCCAGATGCTTCTTTCAGTTCCAGCTCCTCCACCTGCCCAAGGTATTTTTAGGAAACAAATCACATCATAACTTTCCTGTTAAATAAAGAAATAATAAAAAAAAAAAACAACAAAAAAACGTACATCTCACCTTTCAAGGCTGCTTGTTCAGCTTGTGTATACATCCCCAGAAAGAAGTACGTACAGGCAAGGTTGACCCAAACACCTGGATTGCAAGCTGGTTGTTTAGTTAAGGCCTCATATTCCTGTAACAGAAGAGAGGGCTGATTTTTTAAACATGTATAATAGCACAGACTTGTATTAAAAATCATTCTTTCTTCCACCATTTTACAACTTCTCATTGAATTACTGATATCGAACAACTTATTCTTGAGTTCATTGCAGTTCTTACAATGAAACTATTATATTTTAACAAGATATGTCCCTAGCTCTTTTTTGTTTACAACAATAGAACAGACAAGGACAACCAGTGCTAGAAATCTTCACTGTATGAGCATGAGTTCTGTCAATACAGA
The DNA here is from genome assembly GCF_000700745.2 of Antrostomus carolinensis. Classification (NCBI taxonomy): domain Eukaryota; kingdom Metazoa; phylum Chordata; class Aves; order Caprimulgiformes; family Caprimulgidae; genus Antrostomus; species Antrostomus carolinensis. The sequence continues at coordinate 1,642 of NW_010310798.1, forward strand.
AGATATAAATATACAAAAAATTATTTATATTATTATAAATATATTATTATTTACATTTATAAAA
>NW_010310799.1:0-3696 GCF_000700745.2 Antrostomus carolinensis
CCTCAACCTGCGTTAAAGCCACATCAAATATTGCACAATTCTTCCTGATTTTCCCCTCAGGGCCGGGGTGGGCTTGGCCACGCTCGAACCGCGGCTGTTTGCTCTCCACGGGCGTTTGCGTCATCGGGCTCTGCTGGCACAAGCGTTTGTCCAAACCAGGTTTCAAAATCGGACATTGGAGTATTTGTGAGGATTGATTCTGAGCCTCTGTCGAACCCGGCCGTGGGTCACCTGGTGAACCCCCAAAAAGCTGCTCAGCTCTCGGGGATGGGTTTAGATTAATCCCCAGGACAGTAACGCAGAAATCAAGTACGTTGGCAGTGACATGGAACGTGAGCACAGGCGGAATTCACACCCTGACGGGCTAATAAATACTCCAGAAACACTCGCAGTTGTCTGGTGGAGATAAACTACAATTCTGATGAAAAATCGGTTGCTTTTTTGTGATTGTTCAGCTGAAGAGAACTGATGGGTTCTGGACACACCTTGAGCCCCACAAACACCCTTCTGTCTCCTGCTGGGTGTTTGTGATGGGGTAGGAACACCCAGGGCCCCTGACTGGAAGGAAGGGGCGAAGGGCAGAGGCACAGAAGCTGTCACTAACCCCCACGGGATCCATCGCTGGAGGCGAGGGGACATCTCTCCTGACCACTGCTCTCCTGCAGCCTGCTGCCACCAATTCCTGGGCCACAGCTGTGCTCCAACCTCGCTGCCGGGGCTCACTGAGCACAGGAGGGGAGCGAGTGCTGCCACATGAAGCATTAATGAATCCTTTTTGATGTTCTGCTGGGGCCGTGTTGGAGAGGAGGATGCCTCCCCAAATGGCTGAGGGGGTGACACCCCACGGGCCATCTGTTGCACCATGTATAAGCGGGGAGCAGTGGCAGCACTGCAGGGGAGGAGCGGACTAAATATCCTCCCTGTACCCTTTCCCTTCCCACCACACACTGTGGCTTTAGGGGAAGAGTAACTCTAGAGTAACTTTAGTGGAAGAGTAAGGTGGTCAGCATTCTTCTGTCTTCTCAAGTCAGCCAGAGACAACCAGGAGCATCACACCAGGAGCAACCCCTGCCATATGCTAGGGATTATCCCTGAGGAAAAGTTACGGGATAGGCACACAAAGGTAGCTGGTGCACAAAGGATCTGGAATGATTATGTCTAATGCAGCACATAAAGGAGTAATTTAACCAGCACCACCAAAGTGTTTTAATTTGAGCAAAAATTAGGTTTTCTAGACTTGACCCCAGTTAGCCAAAACTGTAAGTTCTCCAAGAAACCCCACAGACAGTGGCACAGCGGACAATTCCTCCCTCTCTACAGCTACAGCGAGTTAATGCAATACCTGAGCCACCCTGCCATTCTCGCAGCCCCTTCACCTTCACGTCCTCCCTCTTTCTGACTGCTGCTGCCAGGAGCCTAGATGGGTAAAAGACATTTTTCCCCATTCAGAAGACCTCTGTCAGACACCAATCTGGTCACCCTGCTTTCCCCGCTCCTAAAAAAAAGAACTTACTAACCTAATGGGATCAGCTGTTTTGTAACCAATTCTTGTTTTGTTTAATAGAAAAGGGTACGTGTGCCTTCTACAGCAGGGTTTTTTAGAAAGGTCAGTTGTTTCATACATGCTTTGACAAGATCTATGGAAAAAAAAAAATAACAGAGTTGTTTAAATACACACACCAGAACTTTGGATTTATGGTCTAACATTTAAAGTTAATAAAAAATACACAAAGTACACTGATTATTTGCTAAGTTTTTGGTCACTTTTTCACTTGTGTCAAGTGTCAGTGGGATTCATGTAAGAGAATTGGAACCCAGTTCAGCTTAGTGGTGTTTATGTGTCTTGCAACTCACATCTTAAGTTAGAGGAGCTGCGTTTGTCTCACAGGCTTTCTTAAGAATTCAGAGGTCTGAGCTCACATATAAGGTCTTTCCTGTCAAAAACTTTCTTTAAAAGGCCCTTATTTTCTCAAATGAGGTCATGTTCTAAGAGTCTTTAATGCTGTCCTGTTTTGCCTGAAACTAACCTCAAGGCAAACAGAAAACTTAATATGAAATTTTTTTTTGATTGAAACGTGGTCTTTCAGTATGACTGTACTCACCCAGCAAGCCAGGATACCATTCTCATGAGCAGCATTTTGCTTTTGCAGCAAATTTCACAAGAACCAGAAAAAACTCCAACCCCCAAACCCATCAGAGTCTCTATATAACTCATCTGAAAGGATTACTGGAGGTCTGCTACTTCTACTTACCTTTGTACTAGGCATCTATTCACAAACACAGTTCCAGGAACACAGGAACCAATGAAGACTGCTTTCCTATGGATTTATGCCTGTGATTAATTGACTCTGTGTCTAAGGTACAAACCCTAACTGAAGCTGGTTTCATGCCTGGAAACATAGTTCTCTCCCTTATCTGGATTACTGGATATCGGTACAGAACGCGGTTTTCCTCTGATCTCTCTTTCAGCAGCACCCTTAAAAAAAATAAGTCTAAAAATGTAGTGACTGAGATCTGCCAGATTTGGTTTAAATTAATTGTGAAACTGAGTGGTAGAACAGTCACGTATGCCATACTTAGGTGGGAAAGTGAGAAAGTGTAGTGCCTACTGCACTAAAGCCTGGTTACTTTTACTGTGTCTTTTTGGTGATAAAGCCCCTGTGAGCTACCAACTAATCCTACACTTACTCAAGTTTATAAAAAGGTCATGACTCAAGATGGTAATTTCCCTCCTCGCCCCATTATTGAGTATTTGTCACAGTACTAAATATAAGCTATTATTCTATTTTGTAAAAATAATCACAATTTACAAGAAAAAAATGCTTTCTCTCTATACCTTTCAGACCAAGTAGAGATAGAAAAGTAAACCATGTTACTGGGCTTCAATTAAAACAAGAAAACATTCAACAATTTTATCTTAAACTTCAGTCAGCTCACTTGACAAAAAAAAACCCCAACACCCAGTACTTTACATACCCAACATTTCTCTCAGTAATGATAGCAAAACACAGAAAAGTGAATTTTTTATAAGTACTGGTTTTCTCCTCCAAGTATTAAACTCTTTTTGGTGGTTTTTTTTAGCAACGTACCTGCTCTTCCCTTTAGAAGTCTTGTTTTGGAAGCTTGTACAACCCGAGGCTGAAGTTACATTACATTTTCTTGATCTCCAACACTTGTCTGTAACTGGCACATGAAAAATATGAAGTGCTTGTTCCTTTGTTGTAATATTTTACTGTTGCAGTACGTACTTGCCACTTCCCACATGCTCCCCAGATGACTTCCAAATATAGCAGACATGTGGATACAATTTCTTTTTAATTCTGTTTTTGCAAGAGGTCATGTAATCACCTGTATCGTCAATTATTCTTCCCTAAAAAGGTGACAGTTGAAATTACTGAATGTTTTACCTGCAATGGAAAGGTACATCCAGATTTACATTTTCATGTTGACATGCTGGTCATGCATCAACATTTACCACAATAATTATTCATGTCATAAAACACCCATTTGGGGGGAATCTTGGTTAAGCAAAGGAGTAACTTTTCTAAAAAAAAAAAAAAAAAAAAGCTACCATACAAACTTATGAAAATCATGTTAGATAATGAAATTTTAGTATTTGTCACTGGCTTAAAAAAAAGAAGTCCAAGTCAATGCAGACATCTGAAAAATCTCTTTCCTGACAACCTGAATTATTCA
>NW_010310799.1:3724-6596 GCF_000700745.2 Antrostomus carolinensis
TTGAAAAAATAGGAAAAGTTATCTTAACTGTCAACTGTGCAAGAGACACCAAAAGGAGTTTAGACAATCCTTGTGAAAGCTTATAGTTGAATGAGCCAAATTGACAAAAATACAGTTTCCTAAGATGTATATTTCATTTCTTTGCTCCTTGGTGTTTTTGTACTTTTAGTATTAGTCATATAGTGTGAAATCACACTCATTTCAGAGCTGATGAGCAATCGAAATAGTGATGATCAGTCATGGTTTTTTTGCATAAGGGACTATACATCCTAGGCCTGAGACATCAACATACTTTCACTTTGAACAGAAGTCACTGTTGAAAGCATTTTTGTCTTATCCTAGATGTCAGCAAATAGATGGGTTTTCTTTTTTCATCCTGGCTTTTGACAGTTTGTTTGGTTATATGGGAATATGGAGTAAGTTGCAGAACTGTAAAGCAAGTCATATCCTCAAGTCAATATTCTGAGACACAAGACATCCGTAATGGTCTAATAATTACAATATAAAACTATACTATCAGTCAATTTGCAATAATGCTTTTTAAAATGCCTACTAAAGCTGTCCAGACATACCTGAGACTTCAAAAACAGTCTAAGGACAGCTTTGAAAACAGGTAATTCCTGGTGAGCGCAAAGACCTGTGTGTGAATCCCTAACCTGTGCCGCACCTCTGAGGCAGTCTGGAAAGGTGCTTTTCATCCAAAGAAATGATTCCCTCTTCGTTTACCAGATTTGTCCTTTAGGCAAATATGGCTGCATTCATAGAGACAGGCAACGTCGTTTGCTAGATAAACTTAGAACTGTGGAAGAGGATTACAAAAACCACAAACACCAAACAAGCAGGGAAGTGATAAGCAGACCAGCTTTCATGCGCACAAGCCATGATTATCGCAGCCTGGATCCTCACACTTCTGCCTTTGCTGAATGTCCGAGCTCCAGAAGCTCCACGTGTTCTGGATGTTCTTGCAAGGAGAGGGAGAAATAAAACCACAGGCACAGAGGCAGAAGGGGACAGACATTCAAGGTTACCTGAGAAGGAAGCAGATTTGATGTTAGCTATTTGCTTGAAAGTAATTATTTTGTGCAAGTATACAGCTGAGTTACATCATTCAGACACAGTATTGACTGCCATGCAAGTTTCGTGACTCTTTTCCCTAAGAACACACAAAAGAAAAAAGGCTGCTAGAAGTGGCAGCAAAACCTTACACAAGCCTTTTCTAATTTAACAGAAGTTAAATTATATGTAGAAATTAAGAAAATCACCACCAGCAAGTATCACCTCTCGCCATTTGTAGTAACAGTTCACAAAGTAATTTAAAATTCACCATCTTACAGGCACCCTGTCATTTCTGATTTCTCTCAGTACCTCAGAGGAACACATAGAGGGGAAATATACTGTATTAATCTTTACATGATGCATATTTAACTGAGACCTCTTTGGACTAGCAAAGAAATGACAATGTGAGTTAGAAAATAAAGCTTTTTTTTTTTTTTCTTTTTTTAAACAGGAGATGTGAAGCCACCCAGAATGAGCAGCTGAATTAGACTGATTCACCCCAACAAAGCAGTAGGGAGACAAGCTGATTTTATACTGACTGGTCCTTGCAAAGTCAGACCAGTTCCAGGCACACATCAGTCCTGCACAGTGACTGTGCAAGTTTCAGCGGTACAAATCCTTGTATCTGCTGAAGGCTTCAGCAAAGAGATCGGGCATGTAAAAGCACATAAGATTTGGCATAAGTTTTAGGAACATAATAAAACAGGATATATATTTCTGTTTAAATTATTATCTATATAAACACATACTTTCCTAATACCTTTCCTGTCAAGCCAAGCAGTCTCTACAAATTGCTCTAACTAGGCATAGCTTCCTCAGTAAAGAAATGCACCCAGCTAGATGCCTCATACAGCGAAACATGGATACATATACACACACGTGCATCTGACATACAGTTTAAGAGTTATGAAGAAATTAGACTAATTCCTACCTGTAACATGTAGACTCATGCACACTAAGGAGGCAGGGGAGAGCTTCTTCTTAAATATCTTAACATGCCACAGCTCATTTAATGAAAATGGAGGGTGAGGGGAGGCAGAGGGAACACACACAGTTGTTCAAACCTGTGGGTTTTGAACCACAGTTCGTAGCAGTTTTGGGGAACTTTCCCAGAGGGACAGAAGATATTTAGTTATTCAACTCAACACTGATGTGCCCTTTACAAAACTTTGAAACTGCCTGGCTTTCTGCTTTACCCTAAATCATCTGCTGTCCCATTCTGTGTATCTATTCACACACAGAAAAGCATCAAGAAAAATTTCCTGCAGTTCTATAATTTTGAAGGAAGAATCTCTGACACAGCAATAAACATTGCCAAATAAACCAGACTGTTATGTCACTGTGGGATGTGACAGCTCACACCAATCTCTGTATTCTCCTGAAGCAGGATATACTGCTGCAACACCTTTCAGTTACAAGTGATGTCTCTATCAGTCAGGACCTATAGTATTGGCTTGTTTCTTTGGTCCAGCTGTATTATATGGACTGAACTTGCAAGTACCTATATGGTATTTCATAATTTAATACAAAATTATGAATCAAGCTTTAACTGAGAAAGCAATGTTTAACTACAGTAACTATGGATTATCTCATGTCCAAGTTCAATACAATTATTTTTTTTTCAGATTCACTGAAGACTCACACCAACTGCATGGCTCCATGTGACTGAGCTAATGTGCATTCCACTATCAAACCTGAAAAATTCAGCAAAGTGATTTCATTTTTCTCCAAACCAGGTGCTTTCAAAGGACTTGTTGAAATCATAAGCTCAGTGGTCTCCTTTTGTGGAGGTGACACTGGAATGTCCTTAACACCC
>NW_010310800.1:0-445 GCF_000700745.2 Antrostomus carolinensis
TGAGGGGGGAGGGGGGGGAAACGCCCCAAAAATAGACACCGGGCACGGAGAAATTAACCAAAACGCCACAAATCACCCCCAAATTAGCCAAAATTAGCCAAAATTAGCCAAAAGCACCCCAAAGTTACCCAAATCAGCCCCAAATTACCCCCAAATTATCCAAAATTAGCAAAAAACACACCAAATTTACCCAAAATTACCCAAATCACCCCCAAATTACCCCAAATTACCCCCAAATTAGCCAAAATTAGCAAAAAACACCCCCAAATTACCCAAAATTAGCCAAATCACCCCAAAATTACCCCAAATCACCCAAAACCAGCCAAAATAACCCAAACCCACCCAAAATTACCCCAAAACTGGGGGGAATTGGGGGAAAATTGGGAATTTGGGGGGTTTGAGGGGGAAATTTGGTGGATTGGGGTGGTTTTGGGGTAGATTTGGG
>NW_010310801.1:0-12837 GCF_000700745.2 Antrostomus carolinensis
AAAAAAAAAAAACACACAGATTGGTCTGATGACAGTTGTGGGTGGCTATGCTTCAAAGATCCCATAAACCTCCTTCAGCGGCATGAGGTTTTACTGCAGTTTGGTGTGGGTGATGGGATGTTTCCATATGCACTTCCTTTCAGTTATTGTCTTCTGGTGAGACTTCCTTTATTCTGCTGAGAAGACTACCATTTCCACTTTCTACTCACAGACCTGTTTCCTGGCCTGAGTAAGACCAGTGGATCATAGTCTGCAGCTACTCATCCCACTCCCCACCACCTGCTGAAGACAGGACCACTGCAACAGGCATGATTGCTCATGTAAAGGATGTTGAGCATTGCTCTGAGACCTCAACACCACAAAAGAAAAAGCAACCAGTACCTAAAAACCAAAGCTATAAAACCTGTTTTCCATAACAAACATTACAGGATGCTTGAACTCTAAGTGCTCTAAGTTCTTTTCAAAAGAAAAAGAAAGAAAGAAAGAAAGAAAGAAAGAAAGAAAGAAAGAAAGAAAGAAAGAAAGAAAGAAAGAAAGAAAGAAAGAAAGAAAGAAAGAAAGAAAGAAAGAAAGAAAGAAAGAAAGAAAGAAAGAAAGAAAGAAAGAAAGAAAGAAAGAAAGAAAGAAAGAAAGAAAGAAAGAAAGAAAGAAAGAAAGAAAGAAAGAAAGAAAGAAAGAAAGAAAGAAAGAAAGAAAGAAAGAAAGAAAGAAAGAAAGAAAGAAAGAAAGAAAGAAAGAAAGAAAGAAAGAAAGAAAGAAAGAAAGAAAGAAAGAAAGAAAGAAAGAAAGAAAGAAAGAAAGAAAGAAAGAAAGAAAGAAAGAAAGAAAGAAAGAAAGAAAGAAAGAAAGAAAGAAAGAAAGAAAGAAAGAAAGAAAGAAAGAAAGAAAGAAAGAAAGAAAGAAAGAAAGAAAGAAAGAAAGAAAGAAAGAAAGAAAGAAAGAAAGAAAGAAAGAAAGAAAGAAAGAAAGAAAGAAAGAAAGAAAGAAAGAAAGAAAGAAAGAAAGAAAGAAAGAAAGAAAGAAGGAAAGAAGGAAAGAAAGAAAGAAAAAGATCCTATCCTATAAAAAAAATATCCTACTCATGCTCCTGTGAGAGAAGCAAGAAAAGGAGTATAAAGGCAAGGTGAAGCTTTGGTTAGAAGCCTGTCTGCCTTGCTGACCTGCCTCCTCAGAGCCTGGTTTGGACCTGCAGGTCTGGAGTCCTCTGAATATTTCAGGAATTTGGATATATTTCTTAAATTTACATTTTCATCTCTTTTCTAAAACAAACAAGCGAACAAAAGAGTGTACTTTAAATAACATTAACTTTGTGACACAAACTGAAATGGCTAAAGAAATGTAAAATTATGGTAATTATGGATGACCTGGATGCTCTCTGTCCTTTAATCACACCATCTGGCCTCCTCCCTCTCCCAAAGCCAGGAGTTAAGATTAGAGTCACCCTTCACTTTGAAAGTCTTGGAGTTAAAGCTCCTTCCACCAGCTTTTCACATCTCTAAAATGTCATGAGGCAAATGTGCCAAAACTCATCCTAAAAGCCAAGGGTCCTTGGCATGCAGACCCCACTCTCACTGACTCAGATACCCTAGTACAATGAGGTGTGTATGTTTACCTGCGCAAGTGTGCACTCCCTTTTATTTCTGCAGGCACAGCAGCAAACCCTGAGGTTTGAACTGGATCTGGTGAGCCACTGGATCAGCTCTCAGAGATCCCTCTGTACCTCTGGAGGATCTTGCTTTATGCTTGATTAGACATGCATGTACATGCATTCATGCAAACTTCATAAAAACCACAATATTCAAAATGTTAAATGATCATCAAGGAGGCACTGTAAGAGTTTAGACACCCCGTGCACATGGAATTCCATCCCCTTTGATATATATAGACACATTATGGTACAGACTTAATGGCATGGTCACTTTATTTGTTTCATTTGATTTCCATCTCACTTAGTTGATGGGAGGAAAGATGCTTATTTAATGATGAGCCTCTTGACATTTTGCTTTTCCCTTGTTCTGCATGTGTCCTTATGCCTCCCTCACTTCCCACAGTTCAGAGTTGTGCCTTCTGCAGTTCATACTTTCTAGCTGTGCCACCAGTGAAAAAAGAGCTCCTACACATAGCAGCTTCCTGAAGTTTGCTGTAATGGCGCAGACTTCCCTGCCTCTACCCCAAACTCACTCCTCCAACTCTGAGCTATCGCTGTCCAGTGCCTTCCCACTCTCTTTTCCAAATGCTTTTATTTCATCACTCAGTCAGTCACAATTTCCACCACGGAAGCCCGACCACTCTTCTTCTCACCACCATCTGGTCATGCACTAAAGCAAAAGCTTCTAAAATTCCACTTGCACTAGCTCCATAAACCTTGTTAAACTCTTATTACTTACTGGAAATGTGAGCAGAAATCCTCGTTATCCATCCCTACAGAGCTTTATAACGTGCTAATCCCATCAAGCCTGCCTTTAGGCACAGACCTAGAACCCTGAAGGAAACAAGACCTTGCAGCCATGTCCATTGCTCCTGGGGGACAGCCTTACAGCATTTTTCCCAGCTCTTAGATGGGTTATGCTCTACAAGCATTGAGGTAGAGTGCCTGTTGTATTAACATCAGTCCTGGTAACAGCTGAACAAAGGTTACTTTGCCCACGCAAGGTTGCAGAAACCTGACCTTACATTTATGCAATGCAGTACAATTTGTGTCTGAGAAAAATCATATCATATTTATCTTGTTTAGTTCTGCTGGATTTTTGTCAGACTCACAAGCAGGCCTTTTGGCACTCTGTGTTATTGGAAATTTCCCAAACACATGTAACAAAAACTCAGTCAGTTTAATACAATTATCATCTTTTCCTCAGTCTGTGTTGAGTCTGTGTTTGTCTAATGTCCGGGTAGATATTTTCTACTTATTAAAATCAATAAATCTGCTACTTTGAAGATAAAGGCACATTTCTTGTGAAGCCTGCTTTACATTGCTCTCTAATGCTGCAGACTGTCCACTGTGCTCAACACCAGAGTAGCAAATGAAACTGATACCTAGCATGCCTTCATGAAACCATTTTTTTCAATGTCATCTTGTAAAGAAACATCCGGAGGAGCTATGTGTCCTTCTATTTTCTGCTGGGATAAAGCACACATCTAGTAACTTTATTGTATTTTATTCTTAGGTATAAATAGACTCCTCATAAGTAGCATGTGCAGTACTCACATATTCCTGGCTTTGCAGCAGATGAATTTAGACTTCTTAGGTAGAATGTTTACTCTTGTAATTTTATGTCAGTCACTTAAAATTGTCAGTTCTCTGTTTATCTTTAGATCTGACAACATCTCCGCCTTTATTACTTGTTTCACTTGTAAATATCTGAGTTATCATTGTCTTGTATAATATTTTATTTTTCCCCACTCTGACAAATTACTCTTTTACTCTAAGCACATTGCCACTGATCCAACCAAATCTAGGTTTCTAGGAACATAACTCCTCATACTTTTGAGTATCTGTGGCCCTAATAGGCTTTCTTCTTCTCGTGTCCATGCTGCAAGCCATATCCAAACCGTGCCAGGATCTGTTTGTGGATACAAAAGACACAGTATTAGTAATGTCATGGGTAAGTGACACAAACGGCTGCTTTGCTTTCAAGTGTACTGAGATAAGCAGATTATAACATGTTCTGTGCATTCTAGCCCAGTTCCCATTTTTAACTACAGAAATGCTTGGGTATGTTGAAAACACAGGGAGATCAAATTTTTAACTTTTGAGAGAATTATCCTGCCTCCTATTCAGCAGGCTCTCTGTTAACACACCGTATTTCTTTTTTCTCTCTGACTTTATCTTTGCCCTTTCTCCCCCTCTGGCTTTCAGCTTGTCCTTTTCCTTCCTTTTGATTTTGTGCTCAAACCTTTTTCTTTTTCTTCCCTGTGAACACAGACCTGGCCTTTCCCCCCTTCTTAGCTTAAGGCTTAGTCTTTTTCTTCCCTTTGGCACTAGGCATAACCTTCTGTCTCTCTCTTTCTTTATGTTATTTGACTTTCTCTCCCTGACTTCCCACATCTTCTAATTCAGGTTTTTCCCAGGAGGGTTGTTTAAATGGCTGCTTTTCTTGAAGAGATGGGCCATCATTTCCCACATCACCATGTCTGTCAGCTGCTCTCTGCAGCTCTGGTGACAGACCTTGCTAGCCAGCCTTTATCACTGACCTGTCTCCCAACTATATTTGCAGTGACAGAGCCTTGACTGCCGCTGTGGCAGCTCCTGGGAAAGTGAGGGAGAAGGGTGATTCTCTCCCCATATCATAGAATCATGGAAAGGTATAGGTCCATGAGCAGAGACACCTTCCACTAGACCAGGTTGCTCAAAGCCTCATCCAACCTGGCCTTGAACACTTCCAGGGAGGAGCAGCCACACCTTCTCTGGGCAACCTGAGACAGTGTCTCACCACCCTTACAGGAAAAAATTGCTTCCTTAGATATCATTTAAATCTCCCCTCTTCCTGTTTAAAGCTATTGCCCCTTGTTCTCTCACTACCTTGCCAAAAGTCCCTCCCCAGCCTTCCTGGAGCCTCTTCAGGTACTGGGAGGCCGCTAGAAGGTCTCCCCGGAGCCTTCTCTTCTCCAGGCTGAACAGCCCCAACTCTCTCAGCCTGTCCTCATAGAAGAGGTGCTCCAGCCCTCGCATCATCCTTGTGGCCTCCTCTGGATGGTCCTCACACATCCAGGTTATCCTGCAGATGCCAGTCAAGCTTTAGCAACCAGTATCCAATATCTCAGTGTCCTGTAAAGGTCTTTCTGATCAGTTAAGTCATCTCTATCTCACAGCCTGTTAACATACCTCAAGGTATTTACTCAATACCTCTTCCTTCTACTGACAAATGTGATGTCTGCACACAGAAAAAAATAACTTTTTTGTGTATATCAGCAAAGTTAGAGCCTTTCAGAGGGATTATGGAAAATATTAAAGCTGTTGTCCTTGAAAAATAACATCTGTTCCTTTGCAGTTTGTTTTTTCAAATATTTTCCTCTGTACCTCCATGACTTTAAAGCAGCTTTCTCCCCTTCCCTTTGCCGTGGAGAAGATGCCTTTCTTTCTGACATCTGGGTGACACCTTTTCCTCCTTGGTGAAGCTCTGCAGCTCTGACCTCAAGCCCTGTCAGCCTAATGTTTCTAACCAGCACTGGCTGCTTCTCTTTGAGAGTTCTCCTTGCCCATCACGTGCCCATCCTTTGTGTGAGGAGCACCCTGTCAGCTCTCTCCAGAGACTTGGGTCTCTCTTTTAATATCTTTATTTTTTTGGCTGGGTTGCATAGCCAGCTATGAGCCTTCTCCTGTGTTTTGCATGAGGGGAAGTAACTTGCTGCTTGGCTGTGCAAAAAGTTTCACTTGTTCTTTTCTTATATCTTCCCCTTTCCTTCCTTGTCTCCCCTGGAGCAGATCCACACAGCTCTCTAGCTGCCTTTTGTTAAAAGGACATCAGCCTGAAGCTGAGAGGGACATTTATCAAGGGTAATGCAATCACAGTGTACCATATATGATAAAGGAAGCAGAAATAACACAGAAAAGTCCAGATTTTTTTCAAGGGCTCTGATCCTGAATGCTGACTCAATAGAAATGACGAAAACTGATGTTCATTAGAGAGCAATGGTCAGACATGGAGCCATGGTTATGTTGAAGGGAAGTTGCAGCTGAAAGAGAAAAAAAAAAAAGTGTCTGGCTGGAATTACAATGTACAAAGGAATGGAAAAACACTTACTAGTCTGTGAGAACTAATGCTATGCAAATTAATTCAATTCAGCATTAACTTCATGCAGATCCATCTGCATAGCATGTTGCAGGCTTTTTAGAGGTGCTGTAGCTGTTCCAGATTGCTGAACAAGACCCCACGACTTTAGAAATGTTGACCAAAGTCAGAATTTCAAAAGACTGGGGTTGCTGACTTCACCAATGTCCTCGTGCTGCTCCTGTTCCTCCAGTTGTGGAGTCACAGTGTCCTGCAAAGGCTCTGGTTAGCCTGTGTCTTCACTGAGTTTTTCTGCATCTCTCCTGTGGATATTTAACTCAATTTTTTAAGTTCCGTGTGTCTATAAAATTTTCCTTTACAGATACAAACTTCTTCCATGTGATTTTGCGTGGTCTGTGCCAAAATAGATTGTCAATGCAAACCTCAGCCTATTTCTCCCCTGAGTATATAATTTTTCACATGCAAATAGAGCTGCTTGTGTTCATTTTAAAATATACTTTATAATTATTTTTACTTTATTTCCCCCTCCAAAATAGAAAGCAATCAAACAGAAAGCAGCCAGTCAGGAAAATGTTTAATTGAGTGTAATAGCATTCTTAACAGCATCAGAAGAGAGTCTGCACAAAAAACTTTGAAGCACCAGCACTTCTACCAGATAGATTGACAATTGTCTCAATCTTCATTCACCTTATGTGCATGGCTGTCAGTATCTGAGAAGTACCAGTTTAGTGCAGTGGGAAGTGAGCAAGGAATCAATGCCAGAATTTTCAAGTTTAGGGAAAATATGAGAAATAATATCACTTCACATAAATGTCATTCACTCTGCTGTTGCTGCCTAAATTCAGTATCTAAATAAGAAAGGAAGGAAAAAAAAAAAAAACCCACCTCCAACCGTTCAGGAGATACGGTTGAGCTATCTTGCACAAAGGAGTCAGGCAGGGAAGGTCAGTGCTAGAGTTACTGCTTCCACCGTGAGGCTGCCCTAGGTTATGTTCACCAAAATAGTCCTTCTGCTGACCTAAGCAGGTTGAACAATGAACAAAGGCAGCCAGAATGGTTCTTTACCACCTTTTGTCTCCACATACAAAGAAGCTCTAAAACCAATTCAACTGAGTTGCTGCAGCTTTACACTGGTGGAATGAAAAAGGTGGACCACCAGCTCATGCTCCACCCAAGTTGCTCCCAGGCAGGAGGTGGCAGGAGGTCCCCCATGACCAGAGACACCCAAAAGCTCTTACAGAAAAGATGACAACGCTCAGTTGTGCCTAGAAAACACATAACCCACTGACCACTGTCAGACCAAAGGCAATGCTACCCCAGTAGAAACCACTTTGTCTTAGTCCTTTGGGGTCATGCCAAGGCACACCAAGGTCTCCACCCTGAACTCATTCTCTCTTATGCAATTGTAAATCAAGAGGAACTCCTCCACTATGAACTTTTCTTACAAAATGACAAGAGTCAGGTCTCAGCTGCTTGCTCAGCTTAATGTAGCACAGATATCTGATATGGGTTTTACATGAAGAGAACACTGCATCTAATGCATCTAAACTGAAAAAAAAAAAAGGCTGGCAGAAAATCTACAGGTCTCACCAAGGGAAAATGGCTAAAAAATTATCTGTGCATTTTATAGTGGAGAATGTTTGTCAGGAGTTTCTTACTGAGAGCAAAATGGTCTACCAAGGTGAAGCAAACTGTGCAGACCCACACTGTGCTTTACCTTATGGGAAAACCTTTACATTGTCTCCTCCAACGGCTCTAAAATAAATGGAAAATGACTTTGTTCTTCAAAACCAAGACAAAGCAAAAACCTTAATGCATTTTGAGTGTTCCATCAAAGCTAGATAAAATTATCATGTAAAATATACAGTGAATGCGGGTTTGTAAGGATTTCTTAACCTTTATTTTTTTTTTTTTAATTATTATTATGACAAATCACTACTGCTGTAGTAGGATTATGATAACAGCTGCTCTAGCTAATATTACTGAAGTGCAAGGTGCTTTTAGGTACCTTCTCTTGTGAATTATGGCTCTTTTACCATCATGTGGCTGTGGGAAAGGAAAAAAAAAAAGGGACAAAAAAAGACAAATACTTTGAAAATTAGGTTCAAAGCTTCCTCATGTTAGTTGCATGCAAAACATGACAGAACAGCTGCGGAAAACTACCTGAATTTAATCTGTCATCCTGCACATCATTGCTTGGATTTTGTGTGGTTTGTTTGTTTCATTTGTGGAGGGTTTTTTAATAGTTATGTATGATACAGGCCCTGATATTGTGGCTTGTTGTGCTTGATAACATGAAAGCAGTGAGGAAAAAAGTCCTGCTAAGTTTGAATGAGGCTTGTGAAATTTGAGCCTTTATGAAATGAAAAATCATCCTTGATTTACATTTGGGGGTGTCTCTAAAGCTCAGGGTACTTTTATTTGTGAGTTACAGCAGAGTCTGACAGAGAGATCTGGTCTTTACATAATTTAATGTAACTCAACACTAGTTGGATGCATGATAAGCCATGTCCTGGAAGGACAAGCATTTTATCAAGCAGTGAAAGAGGCTGCCCAGGAAAGTGGTGGAGTTACCATCCCTGGAGGGATTTAAAAGACTTGTAGATGAGGTGCTTAGGGACATGGTTTAGGGGGCATGGTGTTGTTGGGTTGACAGTCGGACTTGATGATGGTTAAGATCTTTTCCAGCCTTCGTGATTCTATGATTCTATGACAAGTAGGTAATTGTAGAAGGAACAGAAACTTTTGCCTCTCTTTAAAAGCAGCTCTTTCAAAAAAAATGTCAATCCTCTCTGCACTTTATCTCTTCTAGCCAGTTGCACTTCATGTAGACCATCTTCTAACTACTGGTAACCCAAAGAAGCTCCCATTTTAGAGTCATGTCAAGAGTGGGACGAGTGAAATAATTCATACTCCATGTACCATAAAATTAATAGATAGAAAGAAAATGCCTCATTCATTGCAACTAGCATCCTTTTTATCAGGTACACTATATAAGCAAATATGGTTGTTGAGCTGTCAAGTCTGAGGTCATGGTTGCTCCAGAATCGGAGCGGTTTTGTATATTTTAGTACACATTCATTACAAGGTACAGCGTACAGTTAAGAAACGCGTTCGTGGCGCCAGCGTGTGATTATGGCAAGACGGGCTGACCACGGGGAAATTGCTGAGCTAACAGGGAGAGGAGCCGGGCTGAGCGGTGCCGGAGACAAGTTTGCAGACAGTCACCGCACCAACACACCTTGTAATGACAGATCTGCAGTGCTCTGTGCTCAGGATGCTCCTCGGAGAGACGGCGTGTTTTCCTAAGGAAAAAAGAGCATGCATTTTCAAGGGGCTGTTTATGAATCTTCTCAGCTATCCTATTTTTGAATTCTCTGGTGTGCCTGTGTGGGTTGTCTGTGTGTGTAAATTGTCCTTCTAACTTTCTATCTCTCCACATCTCTTTGGGACATTTCTTTTTCTCTCCTTCTCTCTGTCTTCCCCCTCGCTTCCACGCTCCCTAAAAAAAGGTTGAAAGCTTAACCACAATATAAAACAAATAAAAATAATACAAAGAATCAGCTTCATACTTAGTGGTCAACTAGCTGCCAAAATCTTTTTCAGAGTCACCATTATGTGAGGCAGGTATAAGTCAGACACCTTAAAAATAGTGACATTTTGGTCATGGCACGCAGTCTATTAGTCTGTGGGGGTTTTTTTGTGGGTCAAAAATGTCCTTCAGCCCCTTGTGAACGTTTTTCTGTGCACATAAGTGTTCGTTCCCCCTTCTCCCCCCCACTTCCAGTTTCAAGCAGCCTGTTTATTCAGGGTAAAAAAAGAGAGTACAAGAGTTGTTAAATAGAAAAAGAAATTGGAGAGGGTGTCAAACGATAACCATGACAACTTAGGAAGCAGTAATGAAGAAAAGAAGCCCAGACCCTGAGAATTTAATGTTTATCTCTCAAATCTGAAAAAAAAATATCAGACCAGCAACTGAAACGGACGTTGCTCTGCTGTGGGTACTTGGTTTGACTGAGACACAAAATCTAAGGTTGTGACGAAGTTTTGCAATAGCAAAGAGTGCTGTAGGTTGACTATAAGAAGCTTTAGTAGAAATAGGGTAGAGATACAGAGATGTCCCCAAAAACTTGGGTAAAAATCTTCACCTAATTTGCTGCTCACATAGTAGTCAAAGGGAATATTTTATCCACAGTGCAAAAGTGCAAACCCCCCCCCCTCCAAAACCTAGCACCTTTATTTAGATATCATTTACTCAAACAATAAGAGGCTTTAAGGCTGGGATTTTTTTCTGCATGATTCAAAACATTCTGCTAAAAAAGGTGGGCTGCAGTCAGAGCCATATTTAAGCTGACCACAAGATCCTGTTCCCCATCAGTGCACTTACACCTTTAAAACACCTTTCTGAAAACTTCCTTTGTGTTGTTAAGCCAGCAGTCCCTGCCTTGCTAAGGTGACACTCCTGAGCATACCATCACCTCATTTTGAATCAATCTGTTTCCTTAGAATGGATAAAGCAGCTAGCAATACAGGAGTGTTTAATGAAGAATAAAAATACTATGGATGAAGCCCTTAAAAAAGCCTGATTCTTGATACCTAAAAGAAATCTGGCAGAATAACCTAACTGGCAAATAGTGAAATAACAGAGACCTCCTGCTTACCTCAGTATGTGTGACCTCCAGTAAGACTATTATCTTATTTTAGTGTTATTTCTGCACATGTAAATGAGAATACACTTTATCTAAGAGTCGCTGTTGAGAGGATGTCCATGTTGGTATGGCATTTTGTAACTGTGAGGCACTGGAAGGACAATGTCCTAACTGTGGCATTTCCCTCTGAGTGATCTGGGGGAAGTCACGATCAAAAATATGTCCCCATTTGTCAAGAGAAACCAGTCTTATGGAGCATCATTTATAAAGCTTTGAGGTCTCTGCATGAAAGACACTCAACAGGAGGCTATTTAAAAAAACAAGCTTTGGGAAACTTAGATTATTGAACTAGGGCTGTGCAAAATTCATACTGAATTTGATACATCCAGATTTATTCTTCATTTTCAGCGCACAAGGGGTTGAACAAACCTGAAATGCAACTGAAACATCTGAGTGTCAATGACTGTCACCCATGTTTTCAGGATTCTTAGTCTCCTTTTCAGAAGTTTCAGTACCAAAAGCAGGTCCTTTATATTCCCCTCTCAATCTCCTTTCTTTTGTCCCCTTCCCCCTTGTGCTCCCCATCTATTAAAAAGTTTCTTCTGATACCCAGTTAAACATTTTACAATTTTAAGATTTTCAGAATCCCAAATGGTCATTGAGGCATAGCTCTTGAAAAAGATTTAGTCATTTTACTTTTATCAAGATTTAGCTATTTTAAAGGGTACTTTACTAGTAGTTTTGTTACTTTACAGATCCAGGTCTTGTTGCTTAACTTGTACAGGTTTCAACAACAGTTAGACACCTAATTATTAATAGCAAGTTGCACATGTACATAGAGATAATTCTAATGGATTACATAGAGTCCACCAATTCTTATCAATTCCTTGCTTATCTTGAAAATTCTAAGTTAGATTTTTCTTTATGCCGTTCCCCTGCTGACTATTCTGGGCTTTATTTTAAATAACAAGGATTTTATTTTTAATAATGGAAATCTTAGTGATTTAAATTGGAAGTCACAATCTCTTTATTTTTCACAACAGATGCTCTGTGAATTGTATGAACTTGTGAATTTTGAAGCTTCTCTGAAGAATTCAGAAGCACAGCTAAAACTTGTAAAGTTTAACAGGATAAAAGTGAAAATATCCCTGAGTCTTGACATCTATTTACTCTAAACCTTACTTATGTAAAAAATGTCAGGCATTTTTTTTCCATGTGTTTTAAAAGCTATAGGGTTTCATTGGTAGTGTAAACATAAGCTATTGATGTTATATAAAGAATGTAACCTCAAGATGGTATCTTAAAAGACCTGTCCAAAATATAAAATGAAATAAAAATTGCACTACCTGGGCGGGGGGGGGGTATGTTGCCATCGATTTACATGGAGTGTTGTAGGAGCAACGGTTTATAACTCAGTTAAACCTCAATGTTTGGCCCAGTAGCTGCTGCTGGGAACAGCTGAGAAAGGTCTGGTATTTTTTGTGCATAGCCACTTCCCCTCCTAACACGTTCTGTGCGCTGAAACTCATCCCTTGCCTGAACACACCTCAGTTGTTCTGAAGCATTTTCCTAGTGCAACAGCTGCCATG
The DNA here is from genome assembly GCF_000700745.2 of Antrostomus carolinensis. Taxonomy (NCBI): domain Eukaryota; kingdom Metazoa; phylum Chordata; class Aves; order Caprimulgiformes; family Caprimulgidae; genus Antrostomus; species Antrostomus carolinensis. Next base: position 11,968 of record NW_010310801.1, read on the forward strand.
TAGTTTTCTGTGCACTTTGCAGACGACGCCAAGCTGGGTGGGAGTGTTGATCTGTTTGAGGGTGGGAAGGCTCTAGAGAAGGATCTGGACAGGCTGGATCGATTGGCAGAGGCCAACTGTGTGAGGTTTAACAAGACCAAGTGCCGGGTCCTGCACTTGAGTCAAAACAACACCCATGCAACACTCCAGGCTTGGGGAGGAGTGGCTGGAGATCTGTCCTGCAGAAAAGGACCTGGGAGTGTTGGTCGACAGCAGATGAACATGAGTCAGCAGAGTGCCCAGGTGGCCAAGAAGGCCAAGGGCATCCTGGCCTGGATCAGCACCAGTGTGGGCAGCAGGAGCAGGGCAGTGATCATCCCCATGTACTTGAATACTGTGTCTAGTTTTGAGCTCCTTTATCCAAGAAGGTCATGGAGGGGCTGGAGCATGTCTGGAGAAGGGCAATGGAGCTGGGGAAGGGTCTGGAGCACAAGTGTGCTGAGTTCCCGGCTGAGGGAACTGGGGCTGTTTTGCCTGGAGAAAGGGAGGCTGAGAGGAGACCTTCTGGCTCTGTCCAAGTCCCTGCAAGGAGGGTGGAGAGAAGTGGGGGTGGGTCTGTTCAACCAAGGAAAAAGGGACAAGACAAGAGGGAATGGCTTTAAGTTGCACCAAGGGAAGGTTAGATTGGATATGAGGAAGAATTTCTCTCCTGAAAGGGTTCTCAGGCATTAGAACATTAGAACAAGTCCAGAGAATGCCACAAGGATGATGCAAGGGCTGGAGCACCTCTCCTATGAGGACAGGCTGAGAGAGTTGGGGCTGTTCAGCCTGGAGAAGAGAAGGCTCCCGGGAGATCTTCTAGCGGCCTCCCCGTACCTGAAGGGTCTCCCG
>NW_010310801.1:13029-43406 GCF_000700745.2 Antrostomus carolinensis
GGATGAGGCTTTGAGCAGCCTGGTCTAGTGGAAGGTGTCCCTGCTGATGTCAAGGGGGTTGGAACTGGATGATTTTTAAGGTTCCTTCCAACCCAAATCAGTCTGTGATTCTATGATTTGAATAGGCTGCCCAGGGCAGTGGTGGAGTCACCATCCCTGGAGGTATTAAAAAGATAAGTTGATGAGGTGCTTAGGGACATGGTTTAGTCAGCACATTGGTGTTTGATTGACAGTTAGACTTCATGATCTTTGAGGTCTTTTCCAACCTTCATAATTCAATGATTCTATGATTTGTGCAGTACATTTTCTCAAGGCAAAGTGGTGTTGCTCACGTGCCTGTTTCTGCTCCTAACACTGTATTGTTCTCTGGGGAAAAAAACCAACCAACCAAACAAAACAACTCAGGTCTTTGCATTTGCCTTCAGCCCCAGCAGGAACTGCAAATTCCAGTTATCTTTGCAGGATCTCAGAGTGAACAACAAAGAGGGTGAAGAAACAGCCATGGTGAAGTGGAGGTGCAGGGTACTGGTTGGTGTGGGACTGTAATTTTCCTAAAACCTCACAGAAGTGAGAAATGTGGTTGCTACAACCCTTGTTTTCAAGCCCTGTGTTGCTGCCTTTAATACCCAAGCTGATACACGGACCCCTGCTGTATCCTTTTATTTATTCCGTTATTTATATAACTATTTTTGCAGTGAGTTTCACTCCCTGCTCTTTGCTGGCTGCCGCAAAGGCTGTCTGAATTCCCGACTCTGCGAGCTCTTTTTCTACTTGCTGCAGTAAGTAGAGGAGCAAGTAACCACATAGCTATTGCCACTGCCATGCACACAGCTGCCACGGTGACAAATACCACGAGGACCACGTCTCCTGTTACGCCAAGCCTTAGAAGGGATGCACTGGAACAAATGCTTGGTTTGACTGTCAGACTCTCAGATGTGTCACATATTTCTTTGGAGCTTGAGGCTGTTGCAACAGCTGTTTGTAAACACTGCAAATCCAGCGTTAAACCAGAGAAGGAGAAATTTTCTTTTTTTTTTTTTTTTAACTTCTAGCTTCCTGAAACATCCTTAAAAATGTTGCAAATACATTGGCATTTCTGCTGTTGATCTAAATAGCAACCAGTATTGGTTTTCAGCTGTGTGGGCCAGTGGGCAGGCTCCATCCCTGCGTCCTCCTGTGTCGGGTGACTCATCACCAAGTCTGAGAATGTGCATCAGGCAGGAAAACACAGCAAACAGCTAGAAGAGCATTTGGGAGCTGGAGGGGATTTGATCATATTCAGTCTGAGCCTAAAAACAAAATTAATATATATATATATATATACACATATTGCTAAAATTGGTGAGTTGAATTCCAGCTGGGTATGCTGCGCAGTGAAAGACAAGCTGCCTCTGATTCACAGAGGTTCATTTGGTAAAGCAAAAGCATGTAAACAAGGCTCAAGTGATGTAATTTTGAAATTACCTCAGCAATAACATTGTAGGGATATATATTAAATCGCAGCCCTGTGCTCACTGTTCTTCAGTCTTCAGGCTTCTCCTCTAGCCTCCAGGCAGTAAAATCTATACAAAACCGGATGCCCAAAGCATCATGGGTTTGCTTGGAAAATGCTCTTTTCCCACTATGTAAATAAGGGAACACAGGCAGGAATGAGAAATGACATTTTTTGCTCTTTCCAGACATGCTTTGGCTCATGTAAAATCAATTTTTAACTCATACCACAGAGGTAAAATGGGCTTTAAAGACTGTCTTCCAGTTTTGTGCTTGAAACAAAAATTACCAACGTTACTCCTTTAATGTTTTAATGTTTAGAAGTATTTTCCTCAGTGGTATCTCAATAAGGTTGCAATTACTACCCAGTCTGACAGGGGAAAAGTTTGAAACTATAAGCAGGAAGGACAACTGTTATGACAACATTATTTTGCCCCAATGAGGTAAGAAGGTCTCAACTTCATATTGCAAATTGAAAAATTCCTTTAGTATTATTTCCCTTGGCCTGCTACTGCCTAACCAGCACATAATATAGGAAAACTACTTCAAAATCTGCAGTTGCAATATTTTCAGTGTGGTAAATCTGAAGTCAGACATTAAAATATGTTATTACATAGGCACCTAAACAAACAGTTCAGTTTTTAGAGGGAAAAAAAAAAAGAAGTTCAGCATATCAGAATATTAAGATAACAGAGATTGTAGTTTCATCAAAGCTTTTAATATGGTGTCAAGTGGCCTACATAAGTCCACATAACAACAGCAGAAGTGGGGACAAGATCTAAGAGCCTTAGCTCATGGGATTTAGACTTTATAACTTGTTTCACTTACAAAGGAAGGGCTGTTAATAGCTGCCTGTAGTGAATAACTAATAATTTAAAGAAGACTCTGATTAGTTAGTGGACACAGTTCATTGTTTCGCTTGCTATGACCCAGGAAGGACTTGAGTATCTTTTGGGATGAGTGAGCCTTTAGGACTTTTGTGCTCTCTGGCAAGGACTCCTTGGATGACAGTGTTTGCTTGTTGTGAAACTTAAAGTGTTGTGCCTCTTTATTTAAAAGGTTGTGGAAAAGTAGAGACACAGATTTAATCAGAATAACCACATGAAGGAAAAAAGGTCGATACTTAAAAGCAAGACATTAAGTTGAAATCTTTTAAGGCTTTCCAGCAACATATACCTTGCTGAAAACAACAGGTCTGACTTACCTGTTATCCAAGCAGTGGCTGCTCTCTTTTCTCTCATTAAGGTGAATTTTCTCCTTTTCAGGACTTTTTGAGGCAACAGGGTAATTTCCATGCTTGCCAACACCATCACTTCTCTCTAATACATCGCATTTGTATTTTAAGGGAGTCCACTGAGAGGGGAATCACCAATCTGTAAAGAAGCAAAATTATTACCTGCACAACATCCCCCTACCCCTTCATCACCCACATGATGGCCCCTAAAATCAGCTGGTTATTCTCATGCTTGCCATAAAGCCAAATGGCTTCTCTTTAGGTCTTAGCAGCCTTAACAGGAGTTTTGTCATTAATAGCAGGAGCACTCCATCATCAAAAGAAGAATGATTGGTGAAAGTGGATGTTGTATGAGGTGTAGACTCAGTTAAAATCATTATTATTTTTGTATGAGTGTGTATTTTGTCACATAAAACTACTACAGACATATAGCAAATTAAGATTATACATAACACTGGTCCCAAAACAACTATACTGAAATTAGAAATAGATATACTCTGACCCCACACATTCCACTGAAACTGAGCAGAACCCACCTACAGTAAATATTTTGGCTCCACTGAAGTTGTTAGCAATGAAACTAATACGCATCAAGGCTGCCAAGACTGCAGCAAATAAGATCATTATTAAAAATATAAGACTGCTGATGTTTTGTTGTGCCTTAAAAACACTGTAACTCCTATTGTGGATTTTTTTGTGTATAAAGCCAGCACCATCATATTGCTCTTACTGACCTAAAAAAAAAGGAAATAAAAATGTTGGGAAATAATATTATCCCTACTTGACATTTGACCAGTGTATTCTTAATTACAATTGGACTCTTCTCTTCTCTTCTGGGAAAGGTAGAGGTTTGTAGCAGAGAAAAAAAACCAAAACCTTACAGTCATCAGTGACAGAATATATTTCTTGATTTGCAGGGAATTAGCTTGAATGTATTAATAATTTCCAGACATCCTTCCCTTCTAACCTACTTACTTTTTCCCAGTCAGGATACATCATGCAACACATGTCAACTGATTAGAAACAGGTATAGATGCAAAATTACACAAATGAATTTTGAATTTGAACCACAGCACTGTAATACCCAACATGTGGTGTGCAATATTGTTTTCTCTTGTCCTAATGTTCTATGGATCAGCTCCAGGTGTTGCATCAGAGATCAGAGGTTGCTTCAGCTTTATACTGCTCTGTGTGGAATAGTGATAATGACCAATAGATAGGACACTTCACATTTAACATTATTGTTCTATGAAATATATTCCTCCTGCAGAAATGTTGTTGAGTCCCACCATGCTGTTTCACGGATGGATTTAGGCCAGAATAAAAAGTATCTTATTTCTGAAGCATCAGTTACTAGGCTGGACACTATGTGATGCAGTCCCAGAAGTCAAATCAGTAGTCATGGTCAGCTGGCCAGGGTGCAGCCTGATTACCTGTGCTTGCTCCTAGCTGAGGGAGTCCTGTAAATTTCAGTTGTAGATGTGGTCTGTAAGATGGTGATAACTTGAGATCTACAAATTCTAAAGCAATTTGCGCCACCCTTTCAAGCTGCATTAGCTCCCAGAGCTCATGGAGACACCCACACCAGCTTCCCTGTCTTAAATTCTCCAAATTATTTCAGGCAGCCTCTCCATCTGCCAAGACAAGGTCCAAATAAACAAAGGGCATGTTGAGCATTTAGAAAATGCAGACACTGCTCCTCAGCTTTAGCCAAATGCAGACATCGTGACTAAACTGGAGGAATGAATTGAAGACCATATGTACAAGGTTTGGTGGGGTCTTAAAAACTTGTGACTGATGCTGGGGAATTGCTTTCAGAACTGATGGTTTAATTTACATAATAAATAAAATTCTGTATGCATATATATATATATATATATAGGAGATGTGACTTCTATTTTATTCATTACAATTTCTGTTTCATTAAGATTTCTTAGCAAGTTGGATATCTAAATTAGTTGAAGCATATTTATGCAAATTGCATATAAAAAGGTTTAAACTTAACTAAATTAATTGTGATCAATAGAGACCTTTTAAAAGGTCAGAGTTGATCTTTTCTGTTTAGTAAAACATTTTTATAAATTGGTTAGGTCATCTAGCAAAACTTCATCTGGTGTTGAAGTTAGCTATTAAATTAGAAGCTTGAGCCCAAGTATACTGCAAAATTACAAGAATATTTTGCATAATTGATTGTATCAAAATTCTAACTCAATCCTCTTCTCTTTGTTATCTTTCATTTTTCCTTGATCTCTACGTTTTAAATCTGAACTTTTGTGATTTTCTTCATTTTTAACTCATTTTTAACTGCAATATATTCATCCACTGAGGACTATTTTTTTCCTTTTCAATACATTATGAAGGATTGAAAGAAGTTAACATGTTTTTAAACATATTTCATAAACTCATGATAACTTGATCATTTTTTCTTGCTTTAAAGTTGACATTAGTTTAGCTTTGATAGTGCCAGGTGGTAATCCAATGTGACTTAGATTTCCTATAGCAGTAACATTTGGAAGATTCACTCCTTGATGAGAGGAAACCATTTCTATTTTTAGCCACATTTTTTAATAGAACCATAAATATAGAAAGCTTTTCTGCTAGAATTCTTATTTTAAAAAAAGTATTACACAGTACAATGAACCACATTTTCTATGTTTACTGAAGTTTGTTGTCATGAAAAGGAACAGAAAGAAAATAATGAAAAATACCAAGAACAGGTACATTCTGCATATAACATTTATTTGAGGCCTGAGGAGAACATGACATTCTGCTGAATAACCAACTCTGAAATTATTCATAATGTACTCAGTCTTCCATTTAACCTGTATTAGAAAACGTGAATGTATCTTGCTGTCTGAAATTTGTTTCTTCCAGTCATAAATGCCAAACTGATCCTTATTGTAATTTCACTGACATTAGTCAAGTTCCCGTAGACCTGAATATAGCTATGCACTCCTGCCCAGACACCCTGGTGATAACAGCCTTCATATATGTAGATAAACGGACCTATCAATAAGCAGGTCCATTCATATAGAATAACTACTCAGGTATGCAGAGCTAAATGTCACCCAGACAAACAACCTAATCATATTACAAGATGAAAGACTATGAAAAGCCAGAGGAGCACTGAGATATGTGAAGACACCAGATGCAGTTGCACAAGACAGTGTAGGTCCTTCTTCTTACTAATTCCCATACTGGTGCTGGAAAATAAGGCCTTCAGGAGCTGGTGCCATGGATGGACCTGCACCAGCTCCTCAAGAGTCAATGGATGTGGCTGCTGTTGCATATAGAGCATCTGTCACCTCCAGCTGATGCATGGTCCCACCATATGCCAGAGAAATCTTATCTGCCCCCATAGCACACCAGAAGTAAACGCAGACCACCTTCAGCAGTACTATTGCTGTTGGATGAAAAAATACAGAAAAATTAGTTAATGAGTTAAACCTTAACTCTTATGATAGATATCACTGGATTATTTAATTTTGTTGGATTTGGTCCTTGTTTCCTGCAAAGAGACAATCCTGTTTCCTTTTGACTGCTGAAGGGAACCTGAGGGTTACAATGAAGGTCAAATCAAAGGTGAGCTGACACAGCCCTCATAATGAATAGGACTAATTTTGTACTGAGTTGCATTAGATGGAGTGTGGTCAGCCGAGTGAAGAATACACTGGTTTTGTTTCACAAGTTCAAGAGGGCTGTAGAGAAGCTGGAGAGCTACAGCGGAGGGACACCAAAAGAGTCATTGGCCTAGAGGCCATCATGTATGGGGAGAAGATGAAGGATCTGGGTTTGCTTGGTCTGGGCAAGAGGAAGCAAAAGGATAGTCTAAAAGCAACTAACTATGTGAATGGTTATTACAAGATCAACAGAGTCAAACTCTTCTGGATAGTGCCAAGCTACGTAACAGAGGGCAATGGCCACAGATTGTGGCTCAGAGGTTTTGTATCAGACACTAGAAAAACTTATTCACCAGAAGATAAGTGCAGATTAGAAGAGATCCAGAGAGGTTGAGGAATCATTGTCCTTGGACAATTTCAAGACTCAGCTAGACAAATCCATCACTGACCTGATCTACTGCTGGCAACAGTCCCATTTCAAGTCGGAGGCTGGATGACCTTCAGAAGTCCTGTGTAACCAACACTTTTATGATTCTCTGTGTCTAAGAAAGAGAAAAAAATTGTAGCGTAGCTCAGATTAATTTAATTTTCTATCTCAGAACAAATTATTGACTTATTCTTAACAGCTAAGTAAGATCTGAGCAAATCAATATGATCTGAAGCTGTCATATGTGGATCTCCATCCATCAGAAAATAAGGAAGTTCTGGGCTTAATATGCTTTCCACTGAAAATGTTCTGCTATTAAATGCTTCACTGGTTTTCAGATCCCTGGTAAAAATATCGGAAAGAAGAGTTGCTTATCTACCATGAGACCTGGCACGTGGAAGACTGCATTACGCATGTTATTTTGCTTTATATCACACTGTTTAGTAAGAACCCTACAAATACAGGCAGCAAAAGTAAGGTAGGATTTGGTCTTTCCTAACATATCTTTCCTGAAGACGAAAATTGTCTAGGTGACTTCCCCCCCCCCCCCCCCCTACTTCTAAGTCCTTCTTTCATAGCTATTTCATACACCTTCAAAATAGATTTCATAAAAAGCTTTTGAATGTAGGGAGAGGTTGAGAAATCTTTAAATCTTTAAATTTACTATAGAAGCAAATAGGAAAGTCACAGACTAGTGTTGCAAACAACCCTATAAAATGCTGTCTTTGTAATCGTCTCTAGAAGAGAAAGAACAGCTATTAGCTCTTTCAGTCATATAGTATGTCTGTCCTGCCTCGATAAAATGCAGAGATCAGTTGCTGGAACAGCCCCAGAGATACTTTTTGTTGGTAAAATATGAATTTTTGTGTTTGTTACAGTAAAACTTGGATCAGAGTCCAGGAATTGCACTATATGGAAGCAGTTCAGGAAGCGTCAGCCTGCAGAAAGCACTGCAGGGAGGGATAGGTCATCTCTTACCCTAGAGAAGAAAAATACATGTCAGCTCCAGAGCTATTTTTGTAACAATTTGCTCTATAAATAGCCTCATGAAGAATTGTCTGAAAAGATTCCTGCTTCTAGTACCTCTGGAAAGTCTCTGTCGGTGACCGGGCAGGAGAGCATAGAGGGACAGCAATAGCTGGGTCAAGGTGCTCAGACATCTTACTCTGTCATGTTGGTGTGATGTGGCGTGACACAGATGAAAAGTATGAGGTATGATGGGCAACAAAAGATCAAATATAAGCTGAACTATTCCCATTCCCCTGGCAAGTGAGTTTTTGCCCAAACATACTGCCCTGTAACCTTTTCACAGTCGAGATCGTAACTGGAGTGAATGTCCATATTGGCTAGAAATACATGACCTCTCTTGTTTACATCAAAAAAAAAAAAAAAAAACCTTGGTAAATGATTTGATTCTTTTTCTTCTCATTTTCAAAGTCTTCATCTGTCATCACAGAGAGTGACTTGACACTATACTGAATTTCTAACATTGATAAGAAATGCTCCAAGGTTAGCCATTTATTCTAAGTCTAGGGATTGACTTGAATTTTTACATACTTTTTGCCAGTTTATAAGTGAGGGGAAGAAGAGAGCAAACAAAAGAGAAAGCTTGAAATCCCTTAAAAGAGTCAGAATAATATTAAACTAATGAAATTACTGTATTTGCTCAAGAAACTAGTCATTGTGTAAAAATGTGAATCTCAGCTTTTTTTGTTAACAACTCAAGTGATTCAGGGTTTGAATCTGGTCTTTAGTTAGTGCTATTTTAAAACCACATCAAGATTAACCACATGCATGCACTTACACATGTAAGCAAGGATAATCTGCAACAGGTTTTTCCATTTTTTAATTTTAAAAAAAAATTCAGTGTGATAGCTGTCATTTTATTGTAATAACCCCCAAGTTGTTTAATACACATGTACGCAGCCTTTGTCCAAAACAGTAGCAACTGCAAGAGAAAGAGTTTCATGTATTTTAAAATTTGAAGTTTTCTTATGAAAATAACAGGCATTTCAGAGTAACAACGCTGACATAACTGAAACCAGTGAGTTGCCAGCTACTACATCCTAGTGATTCACACTGCACTGGAATTTTTCTTAATGTCTTTTTTCTTTTTTTTTTTTTTTTCCCCCAGTTGTGTTAAAAAACTTTAAGGGAAGAGTAATTTTCCAGTTGAAATGTATTTTCCTGTGTCATTTTCCAGTTGATATTTACCCTCCTGCCCATATAGCCTCCTGTGTGCCTTTTTTAGAAGACTTTCTTTGCACTGAAAACTCCAAGATAAGATTGTCAGGAAGGTTGTACAGGAATGGTCAAAGTAACCACAGCCCCAGCCTGTGCAGAGAGAGACAGTGATGATGCTTTGGATCCTGGACCATGCTTGGAAAAGTTGGGTTCATTTCTCAGCCCCATCATAGCCAGCTCGCATAACCTTGGGCACGTGAGAAGCCTGCAAAATGAAGTTGGTCTATCTGCCAGGTGGAAACTGCTGCAGGTGTTTTTGACTGAATGGGTGCCTAGGAATGGGATCTACCAAAGTGTGCGCCAAATGGGGCTACCTCAGCAAGATAGATGTGTCCTTTTGAAACTACAAGGAGGTAGTGGTCTCCTGCTAAGATTTTGGTTCTAATCCTTCTCCTGAAAATATATGATAGAGACAGACCTTTCTTATAAAATATATCTAGAGACAGAATACATTTATTCTTTTTAAAAAAAAAATTCTCCCCAGTTTGTGTAGGTGAATGTTCTTACCACTAATATACTTGATAAAATTAGGTTGTTGCTCTACCTTTTAATTGGACAAGGACACAGAGCAGACCGTGGAAGATAGTAATGCAAAATCCAGACAGATCTCTTGTTGAGACATGAGACAGGTCTTTAGCTGCTGAGGATGATAAAGGATTTGGGCAGTTCTGAATATGCCCAGATTTTTACTGGCAGAAAAGGTTATGTTCCCTGTGGGTTAGCTGCGGATGAGTGGGAAGTTTGAGAAGCTAAGTTGTGATGTTAAGTAAGAATGGGATGGTTAGACAATTTTTACTGGTTTTTTTGTGCATTCACTTCTTAGCCACTTAGTGCTTCAAGGCTCTTCCCTGCCTGCAAAACCACAGCACAAGCACCTACCCATGCCATAGTGAATTGTAAGAAAAAAGCTATTTAGATGTTATAGTTGTGAGATGACTGTGGTTTCATAAGGTTCTATAACTAGGAGCTTTGGAAACACAATACAGAGGTATGTCACATCAGATGACTGTAGAGATAGGAACTGTGGAGGCTTCACAACCATTGCTGTCAAACAAGCACATCCTTCCTACTGTAGTTGACACTGTCATACAATCAGCCTGTCTTCTACTTTTCCTCCCTGTTTCCCAGTGTGCTGCTCAGTGCATTGATCTTCCCAAAAATTCATTCTTAAATCTAACCCTCTGTGTGCCTGTTCCTTATTTCTTCACTCCCTGTGCACAGTGCTGCCAAGCACAACCAGCTGCCCATTGGTAAAAAACACTCAAAATACGCTGGACAAGGATGTGTCACTAAAGTAACAGCCACATAAAGAAATATATATACATATATATATATATATATTTTACAAAATAGCAGATTACTTACATATTTTTTTTTCTTTTGGCTTCTTTGCTGTGGATAGAGCATTGAAAGCTGAAATCAAACAGCTGCCATAAATTCTGTGTCTCATTTTTGCAAGGAAGGCTAGGTCATTTTTCTTGCTAAATTGAACCACTTACAACTCAGGAGGGAAAGGTGACAATATAAGCCAATGCCACACAAGTCCTGCTGGTCCTTGCTCACAAACCTTTCCTTACCACTCCTTTGATGACCCAGAATGAACTCAACTTCAGGCTGAGGGAGGTGGGAGGAAGCCAGCACTCATGCCAGCTGCCTTTTTTTTTCACCATGTTTTGCTTGTCGCAGGAAAAAAGATCATCTGGAAGGGGGTTAAGGAATTACATAACAGTAAGGGGAAAAAAGAAATCTAAAAATAGAAAAGACAAATAAAATATATCAATAACTTAACATAACTCTAACACATCATACAGTAAAATGAGTAAACGGAAGCTCTTCTGAATTTTACCACTTGCTGCTACCAGTGGGTGTCATTTCCCACCATACTTCTATCTTCACAAATTAGTTTAGCACCAAGAAATGATGCAGCTAAGTAGAAGTGACAAATACCAAGCAGTCAATATGCTTGAATAGCCTGGGCTTAAACAGATCTTCTTCTCTGGGGGCACCTTTATGTTGAAGGAAAGCATACAGAAGGAGGTTTATACAGCTATTGCACAGTCTTGCATCACGTATATGTCTGTGCAAAGAGTGAGAAAACAGCGTACTAAATGGTGAATGACTTATCTGATTGACACTTTTGTCACAATTTGGGTCCTCAGTACATGATCCTGCTCGGGAACCGAATCATTCAGCAGTGTTGTTCAACACAACTAAGAGCTGGGCATCCAGCTACCTCCAAACTCCCTTTCAATCTAAGGAAATATAAAGTGTCTCCCTGCCTATCTAGTGACACTGCACAACTAGAAGCATTTGTAATATCATTCAATTAAACATTTTAGGGAGGAAGGAAAATGGTCATTTGTTGAAATTAATCTGTTTTCAGACAAACAACACATTTCCTGTTTAAAACACTATGGGGAAACAATTCAAAAGGCTCAAAATCGCTCAGAGATTAATTTTTTTATATTTTTTAAAAAATGTTGCTTTCTTAGAAATTAGAGTAACTTTTTCAGAAATCCAAGCTTACAATGAAAATGTACAAAATAAGGACAAGATGAGCTACTTTCTTTGTGCAAAATTCACTTTTCCCTTCCTTTCATTGTTTCTTCTATTTGCAAGAAATCTTTTTGAGATGCAAAGAGTTTTACAAATGTCAGCGATTCTTCAGTTCATTTATGCTTTGAAAGTAAGGGGCATGGGCAAATGACATAACCTGGTTTTGCCAGGGTGACTGCAAAAAGCTATTAAAACACAGTGTGGCTTAAGTGAAGGGGTGTATTAGAAAGCTGACATGAAATTTTGCCACAGGAAGGTGGGTGTTCAGCCCCTTGCACTAAACGCAGCAGACATTAGAAGCATTACATTTTTTGAAGAGGTATTCTACATCCTTCTTGAACTCAATCATACAGCAAAGTGCCATTAAATCTGCAGAAAAGGTAAATGCCCAGTGTATTAGCAATGAAGCCTTCTTAATTGCGATGCTATAAATGCTCTACTTCAGCAAAAGGAGCAACACACAATGGCTTCTCCTGATTACAATTATGTGATGAATACATCTGAGGAAAAAGTCAATCAGAGAAGAAGATGCTCCTCAGTCTCCTGAAAAACTGCAGTTTCACCAGGAGAGAAACAGTAATGTGACTGAAACCGAGAGCGTGCGTCTCAGAAGCTCTGCTGTGTTGCACTGGTTGTGAAAGTGTCGAGCATCTGAATCTGTGTTGAGGTCTTGTATTCAAGGTCGATTTATAGGTATTTCATGCATTATTGTAAACATAATTTGGAGAAAAAGGTCTTGAATGTTTTACGTGTGCTTCTTCATCGTGCTGGTTGTAACATCAACTGAATAAATATTCAGAATACAGAAACTCGGTTGCATGACAGTTTAATTTTAAAAGTCAAATATTTTTTATTTAAGTGGTTTCTTGAGCTATGGCTTGTTCAATAAATATAGGAATTTCAAAAGCATTAATAAGAATCTTGACAAAAATACAGAAAGGAGGAAATATGCAAAATCTCTAAGAGTGTAGAAATGATATAAATAGGACAATTATTTTTCCCCTGGCACATTAGATTCCTTGCATTATTTAGACAATATTAAAGCTTATTTTATTCAGGCAAAATCAATATGAAGGCACAGTTGTCTGGATAAGGGTGACAGGAATGGGCCTGGGGTCTGCAATGTGACTGGTATGGTTACAAGAAAAGCTAAATTAGCTGACTTTTCCCAATATGAGATTTCAGAGTACATTTCTACATTTACTCAGTGAAGGCACTTCTCTTACATGAACTTAAAATGCTTTTAAATGACTAAAACGACAAATCAGAAAGTAGAATGGTGATCCCAGTTCTCACCACTGAATTCAGACAGCTGCCATTAGTTTGGAAAACAGATTTAGTGGACAATATGTTCAGCAGTGAAACAGCAGTGGAAACCTCATCTGAAATCCATCAGAAAAAAGAGTTTGTTTGAGTTGTTCAGGGTACAGCTGTCAGGAAACTTCAAATCATAAACTATGGTACAGTATGGTCATTTTATAGAAATCATGATGTGAGAAACATGTGGAAAGAAATTCTTTTCCCCAGCTTTGTCTATTCACATAAAGTCTTCTCCTGAAATGGGAAAGCCTTGTCTTAACTTTAGTCTTGGGCTAAGTGATGATGTTAACAACCATGACACAATAGTGACAATTATTGTCAATCACGGTTTCTGTCTCACACCAATGAACCAGCTGAGTCCTTTGTACAAACAAAACAGTTCAGATTGCCCCTATCCAAAGACCTGAGACATGAAACCTCATGAATTTAGGCATTTAAGTCACACTGAAGTCATAGGATTAACTGTAGGATTAGACACATACACACATTTAATTAGTGGAACTGTATAGTCTAGGCAAAGAAGACAGACGTATTGGCACAGTGCAAGCCATATGAACAATGTTATGGCAGAATATGTCATTTAGTTTGTTGATCCAGGAGTAGTAGGATTATTTAAATTAGAAATGGTGGTAGGAACGGGAAAGAAAAGTAGTTGGAGTCAAAATACTAAAAGGGCAAAAGTAAGCAGAGGCAGAGAATAGGAAGGTAGTTATAGGGTGAGTTTGAACTGGAGAAACCTTAGGACAAAAATACTGGAGTGTTAAAAGATATTTTCCAGTGTGTTTTTTGAATTAGATAATTATGAAAGTTAAAAATGAGTGAAACTGTTTTGCTTCACAGTTGACTCTGTACAATATTATACAGCACCATGCAGTGGTATGAGGAAGTACCGGGGTGGTATTGCAACAGCTACAATTGTTTGCTTAATTCAAAGTATGAAAAAGAGAAAGAACGGAATTTGGAAATGCTTGAATATTTTCAGAATAAAGTATATGAGGTTTTTGCTTTGAGCTTACATAAAAAGTAACTAAATTGTATTTTAAGTGAGTTTAAATTTAAGAAAAGATGGTATCGCGTGTTGGTCAAATGATGTGTTTTGTTCAACCCAGACAAAATATTTTATTCTTTTTTTTATTAAAAAAAAAGGTGCAGAAAATTGAAAAAAAAAAAAAATAAAAAAGAAAAATGCCAAAATGAAAACATTCCCAGGAAAAAAAAATAATAAAAAAAGTATTTTCTTTTCCTCTTCCTAAACCTCAAAAGCCAAATATTTGCACAGTCCTCCTCTGAATGTCCAAATCTTCCCTCTTGGCTGCTTCTGCAGCTGCTGCTATTGAATGAAGTCACATTACATTGTGCTGATGAGTGTTTCATTCACAAACAGGAAGGAGATCTAGCCTTGTAAGGGCAAAACAAACAAGTTTAGTTCACTGGGTAAAATGAACCAACCGACCACGAATTCAACCTTCTTTTTTTTTTTCTTTTTTTTTTTTTCCCTTTTTCTTGAAGCAGCAGGAAAGGGGCTGCTGACGAGATATTTTGGAACATCTTGCTATTAGGAAGGAAGTATGAGTGGGTGTAGATGAGAAGTAACTCACACTCATATGACACACAGGTTGTGAGTATGATGTTGAAGTCTTGGTCTAAAACAAAGGGTGGGACTGTCAGTTTAGTGATGTAGAACAGAGGGAGCTGTTTGCTCGTTTTGTCTTACTTGTAATCCAAAGTTCCAGGCATTTGCCAGCTGGACTGACAGAGTGTGATCCCACTGGAGAAACCACAGTCTTTGTTGAATGACCATTTGAGAGTCAACACTCTTCTGATGAGCCATGTGCCTCTCTTTGGATCTTTGTTAGTTTTATAAAAAAGAAAATTAAGAACATCAGAGATGCTTTGGGATATGGAAGATTTTGACTGAAAAGGCTTTCAGGATAATCCAGCCAGCTCTTGTTGTCAAGCCTACCTTAGATCCATAATGGTAGATCAAGAAGTAGTCAAGAAATTTAAGAGATCATCAGGAAATCAGAATCAGATGGAATCAGCTTAATACCATAGATATTTCATGTTCATATTCTAACCAAACTTCAAAGTTAAGACATTTTAGTTCAAAATGAGAATATTACGCTATTTTAGTATATTTGTAGGGGAATATCTAGAGTGTCTTTTCAAAATGCAAACCTCAGTAAAAATCCAGAAACATGATCAAAAGGATAAACAGTGTTTTAAATTGTAGTTGGTAAGAATAAAATATTATCTTCGCTGCTATGTCAGAGAATGAGACCTATGGATGTGGCAATTCACATGATCTAACTAACGAACAGAAAAATGAGATTCAGTTCCAAATTAAGATGCACTTTAATGAAATTAATCAAGAGAATAAGAAGCAATAAGTGAACTTGCCAAATTAGGTACATTAGAAATAACCACAATGGTCATTGCTTTGCTTGAATAAGGCTGGATTATAATATTCTTCCTTACACTGCGGGGAATCTGAGGCCTAAGAAAGTCAGTTATAGATAAAGTAGACTGGATATGTTTCAGTCAGAATTAAAATGTTGACTTTTAAAACTTTTTTATTTGTTTTCTGATGAAAAATGTGCTCTAAAATTACTAAGGCACCCTCTTGGCTTTAATCAACCAGTACATGTATACAATTAAGTAGGACTACTGTCTTCTGTACCTTACACGTACCCACACATTTTACTCTCAGAGGAATTTTCAAGCTGAGAGTCCCTGGAGTCAAATACTGCAGACATCCAGGAACAAGCCAATCCAAAGCTTGTAAGGGTTTATACTAAAATAAATAAATAAATATATAAATAAATAAATAAAAGCTTGTAAAAGAAATTCAGAAATATAATGTAAAAGAAATTCAGAAATATAATATTTCTTCCTTTGCACAGAGGAAGCAATTTTCCCAGATTTGGAAATGATGCATTTAAAGTTTTAGAGATTGTACAAATTAGACTTTTTAAACTAGAAAATGCTCGTAGAAGTCTGTCCATTATTGCTCACAGAGAGGCTTTTAAACAAATGGAAGAGAGGTTGACTGCTGTTGCAAAACATACATTATGTGAGCTAATGCACTATACCTACAGGGAAAGGTAGTCCTTCCTTACTTTTAAGTTAATATAGATTTTTTTTAAAAAAAAAAAACCTTTGAAAAAACAACTTGGAAAGAGTATCTTCCTTCTCTTCCACCTCCTTCTCCTCCTTTTCACCCCTCTCACTAGTCAATTGGTAGTGGTAACGTGAAAAGGTTGGATTACTATTTTTTTTCTTTTTAGACTGTACATAGCATTAATTTCTTACATGTTCCCATTGTGTCTGAGCTTAGAGTCTTGTTTGTAACCTTTCAGCTCAATTGTTTAAGTGGTTGAAACTCAAGGTAAAACCTGTTGTTTATCACCCGCTGGCCATTTTCTCCTGCAGTTAAAACATTTTTGTAATTATGGAACTTGTGCTACAATCCACAGGAAAAATCAAAGTAACTTTAGTGTTTTAAGTCTTGATGAGTTGTAACTAGTGCACTTGCTACCTGAGAACCATCTTTCAGAATCTGTAAATGGTTTTTTTTTGCAGGGAGTTTTGTTTGTTTCAAATAGATAGAACAAGACTGGAGGTCCAAGCTGGTGTTTTTATGTCAGCTTCATGTGTGTGGCTATGAAGTAAAAAATGTAAACTATCTCCCCACAGATAACTTCTATTGCAGTCAAACCTGTCACACACACACGAAAGTTCAATTCCAGTATACTCCCATGTAGTTAGATATTTCTACTCATTCCTACAAAAAATACTTATGTTTTAGATGGAGACAGAATGTTCCTGGGCTCATGGCAGTAGGCGCCTTTGTTATCCTTCAGGATATCATTAGGGGCCTCCAGATACAACTTGGATCAGTCTTTCAAGTATTTATTCTTTCTAATTTTAAAGACTTTCCAACTCACTTACGTGTGTTTTAACATGAACAGTTCAAACAGCATAAACATTCATTGACAGATGAATGAGCTTCCGTCCTACTTGCCTACAGGATTCAGGAGCTCACTGGAAAGGACAAATGACACTGATTCTCATACATCCTGAGGGTCAGACTATTCAGATGTGGTAACCAGACATTCCTCCCAGCCATCAACCAACACCAGATTCAGAGATTGGCGTGTTGGCTGTAACTGTTTTCTCCAACAACAGGAGCTCCACAAATTGTCCATGTTTTTGAAAGTGATTATTTCTAGAACTAGTACGTATTTTGTCACTTTCATTTACCTGTGATTCATCTTTCAGGATCTTTAAAAGCTTTGCTGGAGTTAGCTCCAGTTACAGATAGATAATCTGTCTTTCTCCTTTGAATGCGGAAATATGGGCCAATTTCATATGTGCTATTATACGTAAGGAAATTTTGGTATGTAACTCTCCCAATGACAGAGTCTCTTCTACAGACTTTAGTGAGAACCTAACAAAAGCCCACATGGAGCTATCATTGTCATCTCTGCAAATGTCAAACTATAAAGTCCATGGAAATACCTTTTTTATCTCCATCCACGTAATTAAATAGGTTCAATCTTGCAGGTATGATTAGCTGACAGCCCATGTCAAGCCTGTACTCCACACAAAATGACCCCTTCTAAGGGTTAAAACATATGAGGACTTTCTAAAAATGGCAAGAAATCACAGAAAATATAGACCTGCTGCCACTTTCTTTGAAAACATGCCAGAAGAAAATGAAATTTTAGTGGGAAGACTCCCTTGGCATGGAAGGCCAGAGTCAGATCATGAAGCAGCTCAAGCTGTCTCCTCAAGGACAACCTTTGTCATCAGAGCACACACTATCATTGGGAGTTTTGCACTTCTCAGAAAGGTACATTGCACTTGTCATGATGATGTGCCACTGACCCACAGTGGCCTGCTGTAGTTTGAGTCTGTTAATTAGAGTACTCACATTGGAGTTCCCATTCCTGAGTTGCACACTTTGCTCCCATAGATGTTTACGGGAGGTATCCCACATAGGAGGTATCATCAGGCTTCTTTTTCCCCCATTTTCAGAAGAAAGCAAAAGCATTCTCTGAATGTCTCATCTCTGCACTAACCATCCATGGAGGAGAGTCAACAACAATGACATATCTTTATGCAGGAGCGGAGGCAGGTTAATGGTTTGTAGTAAATGTAAATAACAAATGAATAAATATAATCCTGGAGTTAATGCTTTAGAATCCAAAAGGACGTACATCTCTTTTTACAACTCACTATTGTGTACCTACAGAGCTCTGTTTTTACAAAAGTTCTTCTCCTTGCCTTTTTTGGCCATATAATTTACATCATAATTATTAAATTATGAAAAATAATAATTCTGTGCTAGCTTCAGATTGTAAGTGCTTATTTTGGCTATAATACACAATAAAACAATAATGGTGCAATAAAAATATTTCATTGGGCTCCTATGTTACCTTTAATTGACAGGTCTCAAACAATTTTACTGATAATTTACTACTCAGAGGCACAGGATGTGTACTATTTTTTTCCTTTTTAAATATGAAATGCATGGAATTGCAAAAGCAAATTTTATTGATGATTCCATAAACACTAAGTGCCTACAGTCCTAGATGCCCCAGCTAAGCTACTAACTGCTTTTCAGGGAGTTATAACCCTCTGTATTTCTTAATAAGTTTAATGAAATTTGTATTTCAGTTGAGTTTTACTGAATTATCTGTCACCTACCCTCTCTGGAAAAAAAAACAGTTGTGAAGTGGTGATGGTACTGCATCCAAAATATATAGGAGTGACACCAGATGCCAAACATGAAGATTCAAGTTGAGGAGTATATTTCTATACACAGAAAAACAATGAAGAGAAGGTCCAGGGACAAAGTTCTGACCGATGACCTTCGTCCCTGGATGACTGCCCTAAACTATACATGACATCCTTTTGTCTCATTAAGTGCCTATTGTTTCATTACATAGACTGCATCCAGCTACAAGGATGGATTCCTTGGAGTTACCTATGTGCAATTTCTAAGGATTCTACAGGTGTTTGAGCTTCCATTTAAAAACCATTTTTGAAATACACTGTTCAGCTACCACATTGCAGATGACAGTAACAAAGACAACTGACTATACAACTTCTCAGAAGCTTATGCACTATATGAGCTGAGTAAAAAGAATATAGAGAGATACTTATAAAATCCTACCTTGATTACGAACACCTTGCACAGGTACCTGTGCAAATAAGGTTCCTGGTTGCAAACTGTAAATAAGGTTGCAATTAGGCTTTTTGTGCAATTATAAAATGAGAAAGGTTTGATGTCAATGCAGGGTGGGTCCTAAATATTGTATGTGCTACATGTTCTTCCTTTCTGCATGTTCAATCCCCTTGATGGCCACTAAAATATGGGAAGGTGGAACTAGATGAACTTTAAGGTCCCTTCCAACCCATACCATTCTATGATAGTATAGTAGATATTAGGAAGAAATTCTTTCCTGTGAGGCTAATGAGACACTGTCCCAGGTTGCCCAGAGAAGCTGTGACTGCTCCTCCCTGGAAGTGTTGAAAGCCAGGTTGGATGAGGCTTTGAGCAACCTGGTCTAGTGGAAGGTGTCCCTGCTGCTGGCAGGGGGGTTGGAACTGGATGAGTTTTAAGATCCCTTCCAACCCAAACTATTCTGTGATTCTATGATACTAAGTTCTACCTCCAGTCCAACAGGTATTTATTGCAAATCTGGGAAGACTATGAAGTATCTGCCTTCTCTATCCACCCCATTACAATTGATGGAGGAGTGGTATAGACAGCATACACTAACTGTGTTATGCCCTCACAGTCAGTGCAGTGGTTGTCTTTCCTGAAAAAAAACTGCTGAGCAGTTTCTGTAAAAAGCTGAAGTGAAATAATGACTAAGTGAAGAAACCCAAGGAAATCAGGATCCTGCTTGGTGTGATACCTGACAGCCAAAAGGAAACATTGTCCCAGTATTGTCACACCACCTTGCACTGCCTGAAATTGAGACACTGGAAGCTCTGGGTGCCTTCAAACACTGGAATAAGAAAATTAAATGTTTTTAATAATTTAAATCTCGTTTAGATATCTAAGCATATGCAATTCAGGCTTTCTGCCCTTAATCTGTCATTTCCAGTTTGGGTCAGCATGTTGCACTTGAGTACCAGATCTCAAATTTGTCATAGCCATGCAAGACCTAAGCCTGAACACCTCCTGGTATTTGAAATAGGACTTCATCGGAGATATTGGGTAACTTTGGGGTGGGTTTTCTTCTTCTTTTTTCCACTGTGATAATTTTCACACTGACATTTTTAGCCACCGGACTGAAAATCATAACTCTGTCTGAATTCTTAGCAACAAAAACGATGCTATACTTCTGGGAGAGCTGTGTCTGAAGCTTGAAGATTTAGAAACTTCTTGTCATAGAAAAAAAAAAAAAAAGCCTTGTTGTTTCCTTCCTCTAAGGACAGAGAGGAAAGGCTGTGATCTTTGCCTGCAGGTTGTTTGGTTGAACTAAGACAGCAGAACATTGACAACATCTTTAGTATCGACTGTCGGGCTAAAGGTACGTCCTGTGTGCACTTGGCTGAACTAGCTCGTCTGGATGACATCATGACTTGCCTGTGGGAGAGAAGACATCAGGTTATTCTGATAGAAGGTTATTCTGTTAAGCTAAGTGCACCAAATCAGTAAACAAAAGGGTTTTCTTGCCATGGTTTCAAAACCTTAAGTTGCTTGTGGGTAACCTGGGGGATCAGGCAACCAGTTAGGACTCAAGTCAGTAATTTTTATAATAAATTTTTAGAAGAAATTGTATTCTGTCTTTTTTAAATTATCCTTACATTTTTCCTATTCTGTATTACAGAATATGGCTGGGCAGATAACTGGCATTCACTAAATCTGAGCCACAGAAAACCAGGTCTGAATATTGGGACTGGTTACTAAATCACAACCTGTTACTAAATACCACAGAAAACATGGCAGTTTCATAACAGCTATTTTTGAATCCATCTTTTCAACATCAAGAGCATTTTATTACAGAGTTTTCAATAAACACCTTGTTACATGGCTAAATTTCTAATAACGAACATTGTATAATTCTGCAGATAGGATTGTACAGGATGTGGTTTAATCAGGGATCAGGTACAACAGAAAATATTTTTTTGTTCAACAGATGTCAGTCTCCTCTCCAAGTAAGTAATTAATTAGTTCTCCTAAATAGGATTGTGGTTGTTTCTTTAAATGAGATATAAAACTGTAGATCTGACTATGCCTGGGCAGAAAATATCCTACAACATGTAATGAAGGTTATCTAACCTGCTCAGATTCAAGGGTGATTAATATCATAATATGTCTATCCAATCCACCTTATGATTTCACTTGTATAACACATTTTCATTTTTCTGTCTCTATTTATACTGTTGAACAGTACATTTGATTTTCCTTGGAGGTAACTAAAGGCAGTGGAGGATGCAGTGAACTTGTAGGGTAGATTAGGAGTCATGCCTAAACTGAAGAGGAGACTGAGAGGAGATCTCATCATGGTCTAGAGCTTCCTCCCAAGGGGAAGAGGAGGGGCAGGTGCTGATCTCTTCTCTCTGGCCACCAACGAATGCCAGGAGCAGAGGGAATGGCAGGAAGATGTGTCAGGGGAGGGTGAGGTTGGCCATGAGGAAAAGGTTCTTGAGGCAGAGGGTGGTGGAGCACTGGAACAGGCTCCCCAGGGAGGTGCTCATGGCACCAAGCCTGACAAGATTCCAGAAGCATTTGGCCAAGGCCCTCAGGGACATGGTGTGAATGTTGGGATTGTCCTGTGCAGGGCCAGGAGTTGGATTAAATGATCCTTGTGGGTCCCTTCCAACTCACAACATCCTGTGATTCTATGATTCTATTATCTGTTTGCACTTAGAGTGATGGAAGAGACAAGGAAAAGGAGATCCAGATTTTGCAACTATGGTCCTAGGCAGTGATATCTGGCAGAGAGAATGTCACTGTGGTTTATTTTAAAGCAACGAGTGGCACAAGGGACTTGAAAAGAGGGAAAAGCATTTGACACAGGGTGGGCTAACCTGAGTATGAATTACCTGAACAGCTTCCTATCTTAAACTTAATTTCCTTACCCCTGAAGACAGGAAAATGAACAAAGACTGAATTTGCCTTGGTGAAATAGTCTTTTATGTTCTACTTACACCCCACAGTATTCCATAGGGTACGTCAATATCTCCTATTGAAGAAACAGGTAACGATCCTTTGCCATAATGCTCCCCTTTCTGATAGTATTGTGCAACACGAGACACTGCAGGTTTAATTGGAACCAGAGACTTTTGGACATTTCTACCCACTACCGATTCACATGGTGAAAGTAAATCAAGCCCTATATAAACAAAACAGATGGAAGTGACGCTAATAGTACAATGTCAGCAGTATCCACAGATTGACAGAGCTAGTTATGTTGCCAGATGCACAGAATGTTGCACTACTTGTTCCTTATAAACTAGACTTGATGGAGTATGTCAATGTCAAACTCCTTGCTGATTTACACACGAACATACAAAGACATGCACACTCACAGATACTCACGTTCCTGTGATCTATATCAACCATACCATCTGCTTTCTGCTTTGCATGTGGTAGCTAACTAACTATCCTACTGTGCACGGGTATCACTGAGTACATGCTGTGGAGGCAAACAACAGTTTTTTTCCTTCCTCTACCCTATTTAGTGTTATAAAATAGGCTCGTTAACATTTGCCATCTAGGCACGTATATTCCACATGTATTTTTGAAACTTGTCTCTCATTTGTATTTATTCCTTTGGCCGGTGTACCTTTCCACATACTAAGAAATTTAAAAGCTTCATTCTTTGTGGAAGCTGTGGAGCTTTAAGCAAACAGCATAGCCTTCATTTACCCCTTGGAAGAAGGACAAAACAGTGAGCTTCAGACAGGTAGCAGTGCATAAAACAAAGATAACATTTCATTAGTTTTTGTAACAGATACAGCCAGCTGAGAGTCTATTGAAATGTCTTCATCACGCAGCAGCACTGATGGAGAGTGCAAAATGTCAGGAGAAAGACGTGCTGCTTGGAGGGACAGAAAGCTGACCTAGCTACAGCCAGCGCCTAAAGTCTCTTTCTGACCCATTTCATTGTCTGGCACCTGTCATTATAACAATCTTTCCAAAAGATCTACGGAAATTACACTTACCCTCTGGTAACTAGGTAACATAATCTCCCGGAGGCTAGCTAATTGCAGCCCATGATAACCTCACATACAGCAACTGTTAAATTTTTCATTTCTTTCAAATTATTATGGATCAGTGGAGAGGGTATTGATTTGATTCATTAACTGATTCCCAGTCTGTTCCAAGGTTAATGATTACATGTATCTCAATTACATCTTTAACAGGTTATACTGTATGATTTGTTTCAACTGCAATGTACATTGCGTATCTTCCACAGCTGAAAGCCTTCTTAGCACTTGATGATTTAATAAGGCCTTTTTTTCCATTTCACTGAACATGCCTACAAGGCACAAGTACATCTGGGACAATGGCAAAAAAGAAAGCTTTCCCCAAATTCTTTAAAGAGCATGTGCAAGACACACTCTGAATAACAGTCTCGAAAGGCCAAAGAGATACCCTGAAATCCTTTCGAGTTTAAGACATTTGAAGATGATTCAGAAGGTATTGGAAGTGATGATTTATTCTCTCTGGTTTTATTACTTCATCACCACTTGAAGTTCGTATTACCTGTCAATTAACTTTTAAGCAGCTTTGGGTTACTTGGCTGAAAATGGCTTTACAAAACTTGGATGAATGTTTGCCATTCTCAGTTCTCTGTCGAAATGGATTGTATACTTTACCAGTGACACAGTGATTACATTCTTTTCAGTACTGCTGCAGAATCCTTTCAGCTTAAAGAGATCCTCAAATTTTTACATTGAGATTACTGCTAATGCAGTCACGGAATATAATTTTTTTCATCACAATTTACCCCTAGTACAACATTATTCTTGGTATTGTTGTCGGATTGTTGCCTGGTTTGATGCTGAGATCCGCGGTGCCAGACTCTGCACAAATTGCGAATGACAGTCCCCTAGGAAATCATCATAGGAAAAAAACAGGTGTGGGAAAAGTTACACAACGGGGCAGTGAGAGTCCTGTCAGAGCAATTTAGGTCTTCTGTATCTATGGTTAAGTGGTTAGAGAACAGTAATCTGATGCTTTCTCTACCCATTATTTTACTTTTGCATTCTGTTTCTTTAACTGCATGATGCTGTTGGTTTATTCGGACAAACACTGGGAGATGAGAGGACTTTTTCCTGTGTGATATAGAAATTGCAGAACAACACTTCTCTGTGACTCTGCTTTTACACAAGGCTCTCAAAGTGCGGATGCTCACACTTGCTACGTGTCTTTTGATGGGGTAGATACTGCTACACCCATTTGCAGACTGATAAACAGGGAGCTGGAGGAGCTGAGTTTCATATCCAAGGGCAAAGAACAAGTCACTGTCAGAAATGGAAATGCAGTGCAGAAATTCTTGACTCTCGGTCATTCTTCTGACTCCTGATCCACATTACTTGCAGCAGTTTGCATTCTGCAAATATAAAGACACTTTTTTATCCTTTCATCTCTCTGTCACTAAATTCTTTACTTTGGAACCCCAAGATACTGTAGTTTAGTTTGGAAACTAGGAAGCCAAATGAGTATAGTCATGAGGAAAGACTTCAGTTATACAATCCATTAAATAAAACAATAGAGCTTGCAGCTGAGCTATTAAAAAGCGTAGAGCAATTTTTATTTCAATGGCTACATTTTATTTCCTCTTCTGAGTGACTGCTAACAAAGGGCTGCTGAAAGGACTGGATAAAAAGTAGACGTCAGATGCAAGATCCATGAGTTAAACAACATTATTAGATACAATTTCATAAAATCTAGTTGCTTTTCTGCTACTAGAAATCATGTCCTTTTGTCAACTTGTGGTCACATCAGCACTTCTGTTGATATAATTTGCTCCAGCTGCAGAGCGTAGCTGGCCTGCAAATCAAGAACTAGAATAGGGACAGTCAGGAATAACTCAATGGCTTGGATAATGTGCAAATCACTACGCATCTTGCTATTAGTATAGTTTATTTTCTCTCAGAATATTTGGAACATGAAAAATTTATCTTTAGCAAAACAGCCGATCTGACACTTTACTGAGAGCAGAACTAGCTGGCTAGCTTATTGTAACACCCCTCCTCCCCTCACGGCTCACATACACACTATACCCCCCACTCTATAATCATTTAAGTGGGATTATCATATCAAAACCCTTCATTATCTTTCATTGAATTCAGACCAAACACCTAATTTCATATATTGTTTGAGGTCTCCCTATAATATTGTTCACAATCCTCTACATTCACTTTTTAAATGTTTAAAGGAGGTTGGATTTTTTTTTTTTTTTAATTTACACTTCATTTCCCACTTTCATCCTTCCCTACCTTATACTCGAAATGAACAGAAGAAGTAGTCCATCCTCATAGTAATGAGATCCTTCAAACTCCAGCCTTCTGGACAGATGGGAACCTGGTTGGAAATGAAACATAGCACATCTGGTGGAGCATAGAATGAATGAACATTGTGCAAAAATGGAAAAAGACTTGCTAAAGCAACCATTCTCTTTTGTCTCCACATGAATAGGAAGCATACAGAACCAAGATGGTGTTAGCACAGCCCTTATTTCAATCTATTTTTTAAAGATACTTTTTATATAATACAAAGCAGACAGTTGGTACCAAGAATCTGCAAAAGTCGAAACTTTTTAAGTTCACATTGGTATCTGAGATTTCTGCTTCTGATAAACAATTAAGGAAAGGAAAACAACAGGAAATACAGCTGGAAGCACCCCTGTTAACAACAGTGATTAATCATTTGTGAAAATGCTGCGGAAAGTTTGTTATTTTCCAGTGCAATATCGTCTTTTGTGCAGAAAGGAAACATCTCGGCACAGGTGTTACAAGCACTCTGGACCCATTGCTTGAGCTCCCTTGCCCTAACAAAACAAACATTTTCCCCTTTAACTTATTCACCTCAGTCAAAACCCCATTTAGATCCAGTTTAACACCACTGTCTTGATTTTGCTTATCCATCCTTTTTGTCAGATTAAGATTATAATTTAGCCAATAACATGCTAACTGTGTGAAAAATACAAATCTCTCTGCTTTTATCCAGGTTTTAATTCTTGGCAATGAAGACAAGGTTTAAGCCTCTCCTGGCATTACAGAAGTGCTACATCAAACTAAGATGGCGTTTGGCTTCACAATAATTGTATATTCAGTGTTTTGTTGTATAGACACAGCTTCAGCCTGTAAATTCACTATCACCACAGAAAGAGTGCAATAAAGGCCAGACTGGAAGCAATATTGGGGAACTGTGATCAATAGCTCTCGAGATTACGTGTAGGAAACTTCCTTCTTCAAGGTGTAAAGTGCTGGTTAAACAGAGCAGCAGAGTTTTCACTCCTGACCCCCTCTGAACTGCATGTTGTTAGTCTGGTGGACTGTGGAAGGCTTTTATTTCCTTCAGCCATTGCCAGAGATGAGACATGACTGATCCTGGTCTGGGTTTAAGCTAAATCTTGTACTTTCTGTTTTGAAAAAACCTTTTTCTCATAGCAGAGTATTAAATCTCTTGTTTTGACCAGCATAATCTAATAGGGAATGAATCCCACATCTTTATTTGACATCAGCATTTTTTTTTAGTGATCAGTATCCCGATCCAAAATGAAAAATGTGAAATGCATCTTTTGTTGTTCATGTAAAGTGAACAATAACATTAATTCCCAGTCATCTTTTCTCCTTTGCTCTTAGTTCTGTGTGCCTGCTTTATCTCATCGGCACAATAGACAGCCTCAGCTCATTAGTAACTTACAGAACACATTTTTAAAAGACTAGAGCAACATCGGCCACGAAGCTGCTCTGAATCTCATGAACAGCAAGGAAATTTCACAAGTATTGCCATAGTAAAATGAAGTCAGACAATTGCCACAGATGCTGCAAAATCAAGACTCAAAAATAAATTTGAATTGTGAACTACCTAATCAGCTATCTTCTCCCAATTTGATTCATTGTTTCTATCAATGAGGTATTCTTTTATCTTCCTAATAACCACAAGTAAATAAATAAATAAATAAAACATTGAACAGTTTGAATTTTGTGATCTTGGCCTAAACAATAATACAGATTAGTTACTCTGAAGAGAAAGGAGCTCTGAACGTGATTAGGCAGATCTAAAACACCACATCTTTCAGCCTTTAACAAATCTAAGACTTCCACTTCCCATCATCACTTTCAAATAAGGAACTGGCAATTTAAAACTCAATGATTAAATGTCATTGATCATTAAAAAACTTGATACAATACAATTGATACTTGATATCAATACATTGATACCTCACCACTGTATCCAACCATCAGGTCCACAGATGTACTAATCCCAAAAGTGCCTACCTGAAGACAGAGTTCTGGAGTGTTTTTGACACAGTTAGGCTGTGACATTAGCCGATGGATGATCACTTCTTTGTGGCCATGGAATAAAGGCACACTACCATTCCTGAGCTGTCACCCTCTTGGCGTCACTGGCTCTGCTCCTGCATCTCCCATTGTGATAAGGTAATGTTGTGGCTCTGCTTTAGCCTTCACTCACTCCAGTAAGACTGTCTTGTTCCAGTCAAACAGTTTGCTTCCAGAAGAAGTAATATGATGGCTTCTTGGATTGTCTCTTCTTTTCACCATACAGACAGAATTTTTCTCTTTTCAGTTGAAAAAAAAAGCTAGTAAGTGAGTCACCCTACAGATATGTGAATACTAATCTGATAGCCTTCTACAATGAGATAACTGGTTTGGAGAATGTGCAGAGAGTAGAGGATGTTGTTGATCTTCAGTAAGGCTTTTGACACTCTCCTGCAGTATTTGGATTGAAAAACTGATGAAGTACAGATGAAATAAGTAAACAGTGAAGTGGATTGGGAACTGACTAAACTGCTGAGCTCAAAGGGTTGGCATCAGCAGCATGAAGTTCATCTGAAGGACAACTGTCAGTCATGTGCCTCAGACATTGACATTGGATCCAGGACTCCTGCACTTTTAAGGCTCTCAGTGATGGGACAGGGTGCTCCCTCAGCAAGTTAGTAGACTCTGCCTAAATGGGAGGAGTGACTGAAACACCAGATGGATGTGTTGTCCTTCAGAGGTATCTGGACAGGCTGAGGGATCTCAAGTCCAACAAGAGGAAATTCAAAGTCTTCCACCTGGAGGGAAACAACCCCACTTACACTGGGTGCTAATAGGCTGGAAAGCAGCCCTTCAGAGAAGACCCTGGGCATCCTAAAGATCACCAAGCTGACCATGAGACAACAATGTTCCTCTGCAGCAGACAGGCCCAACAGCCTCCTGAGCTGCATTAGGCAGAGCATTGCCAGCAGGTTGTGGGAGGCGATCCTTCCTCTCTCCTCAGAACTTATGAGACACATCTGGAGTACTGGGTCCAGTTCCGGGCTCCCCACTACAAGAAAAACATTAATTTCTTGAGTAGAGTTGAGTACAACACCACAAAGATGATAAAGTGACTGGAGCATCTGACATATGAGCAGAGGCTGAGAGAGCTGGAACTGTTCATCTTGGAGAAGAGGAGGTTCATGGAGATCGTGTTAATATGTATAAATACCTGATGGAGGAGTAAAGAAGATGCAGACAGATGCTTGGCAGTAACAGGATTAGAGGTAATGGGCACAAATTGAGATAAAAGAAATTCTATTTCAACATTTTAAAAAAATAAAATAGAATACTCTCAGAGTTGTCAAACACTGGCAAAGGCTGCCCAAAGAAGTTGTGGAGTCTCTGTCCTTGGGGATATACAAAAGCCATCTGGACA
This sequence comes from Antrostomus carolinensis, assembly GCF_000700745.2. NCBI lineage: Eukaryota > Metazoa > Chordata > Aves > Caprimulgiformes > Caprimulgidae > Antrostomus > Antrostomus carolinensis. Next base: position 41,826 of record NW_010310801.1, read on the forward strand.
TGGTCCTGGGCACAGCAGATTGGACTAAACCATCTCCAGAGATCCCTGCCATTCTGTGAATGAAGTCATCAGTTCAAGCTCAAACGAGGCAAGATGAAAGTGACCTTCAGTGAGTTGGCCAGAAAATAAGCCTTATCATTTGCTGATGGCATCTGCTCAGCAGCCATTAAGTCAGCAAAACATTTTAAAAAATGGCTGTCTAGATCTAACGGTAAAAAATCTGAAAGCTTTAATTAAGTAATCATGATAAGACTAAGCCTAATCATCTTTAAAGTTTATTGTAAGGCCCACCTCTTAATCAAGACTTTCCCACAATGACAGGGCTAAAGAGTACTTGACTGTCTTGGGCAGATGAAAGAGTAGCAGAAAATGGTGGGTGAGAGAAAAGGAAGGAAGAAACGTAAAAGATACAAAATGAGAGAGTTACCTTATAGTCATAGAAATGCAATTAGAAGGGAACTTGTGTAATAGCAAGCCTTTAGTTTAACACCCAGATACCATGTTTACTAGCTCTATAATTATCTTGAAAAGCAGATCAATACACCTAATTACACTGAGAAAAAAAACATTTGTGGTTAGGTCATGTTCATGGAGACAGCTCTACTTCAGCCACAGGGACTCTGGGACACAAGGAAATTATAATGGTTCCTCTCTGGCAGATGCTTCCCACAAAATTCCCTTTTTCACCCCATGATACCACTTGAAGAAAGTCAGAATCAAAAATTAGGAGAAAGAAGGGTGCATCTACTGGATCTATTGCAAAAAAACTTTGTTCACTGTTCTCTGCAGGAGTCAGATGAGATTAAAAGCTATTACGATGCCTAGGGTTCTATTTAGGTTTGGAATGCCTTTCCCTGTTACTTGGCTGCTCAGTTTATGAAGAGATATGTGTGGTGAGAACAAAATGCTTCAATACAAACAATTTAAGTACTTCCATCCAAATTTCAGATCCTCAGAAGCTGAAGCAGTTTTTGACTCTAGAGGCTTTTAAAGTCTTTGCATACCTGTGTTTTCATCAATAAATTCCCATCAGAGCAAGTGAGGTCTGCTTCCCTGGGTATCTGCAGATGTGGTGGAGATGAAAGGGGCAAGGAGCTCACTGTTCATATTTCCCCCATTTCTCTTCCCAAACAAGTGCCATATTTATTTATTCTCAGATTTCATCTCCACACTATTCACAGTCAGAGGAGGAGGTGGTGCCCCTCGCTTCTTCACCAGTTTCCCAGTGGTTAGAAAACCCTGTTGGTGGTGAGGGAGAGTTTTCTGGGGGTGGAAGAGAAGATGTGGTTTAGACTCTGCAGGAAATTGAAATGAGGTCTTCCACATCCTGACCCCACTGGCCAACGAAGGCACTATGACGTTCTGCTTTTACTGCCCTTATTAAAATAAAGAATGACTTTCCACTCTGGACTTTTAATTTGGGGATTACAAATTCCATGAGGTGGCTAGACCCATGTGGGAAGGTGCTACAGCGTTCAGCACTGTGTTACTCAATTCCCCTTTACAGACCTGGTCCTTGGTTTTCTGAGGTTTTGTAATAACAGTACCCCCTTTTTTTTTTTTTTGCTTTTTTTCCTTTTT
>NW_010310802.1:0-287 GCF_000700745.2 Antrostomus carolinensis
AGCTACCAAAAATTAAACTTTCAAGTTTATTTGGGTGCGTTCCTCTTTGTTTTACTTCATCTTCTTCATCCTCTTGCTCCATCGCTGCCCTCGAGGTCCCCACACAGGTGTGAATCGCGGTAACAGGGGGGGGAATCACAAACGCCAACTCCTATTGGTCGATGGACACATTGAGCGCTTTCTATTGGCTGAGCACCGTTAACCATACAGTGCCTGTGGGTCGGGGCGGACCTGATTGAAACCTGTGGTGCCTCTCCCAACCGGTGGGTGCAGGTGGGGTCGGACCT
>NW_010310802.1:427-675 GCF_000700745.2 Antrostomus carolinensis
GCTGCGTCCCGGCAGTATCAGGTAGTTTCACCTTCTTTTCAAAGACCCTTTTAATCTTAAATCGGGAAAAAAAGTTCTTACCCAGCCCTAAATGGACTTAAAAGTAGATTTTTTCGCTTCAAAACCAACATAAAATCTCTTTTCTATCCCAAATCTCACCTATTCTTTCTCGCCCACTAAAAATCACCATTTATATGGCTGCAAAACCCAGCCCTGCTTTTATTTTACTCTCCAGCATGATGATGAGG
>NW_010310803.1:0-781 GCF_000700745.2 Antrostomus carolinensis
GAAGAACAGAAAGCCAAAGCACTTCCCTCCTAGCCCTTTCTCCCTGCCCTTTGTGGGGCATATCTACCTGATAAGCAAAAAGAATCCCCAACTTCTGGTGCAGAAGGTACAGGAATGGTGGGTGTTATGGGGATGTGGATGGAGGGGATTGCAGCTACACAAACTTTACACTGTGGAGAGGGGGTTAACCAAACCACATGGCCCATGAGCAGACCAGACAAGCTCACCCCAGGGCACGCAGGAGGTTTGCCCTTAGTTGGCAACAACGTGGATGAAGTTTGCCCAGGTACAGGAAGTGGCACAGGTGTGGAGCAATCCCTTGGGCAAAGGGCAACTCATATGACACCACAAGTGCAGTCACAGTGGTAGGAGCCCCATAGGTCTGACCAGGGACTGGAAGGGGGTTTACAGGAAGGGAGTGAAACAAAAGCTGTAAAAACACAGGACTGAAAAAGCCAACCTGGAGACTTTTACTTCATCTATGGGCAATTAACACCAACTCCTGAGCAGTGATTCAGGGAAGGAGGAAAGAAAAAAGACCATAAGCAGACAAGTAGACACTTGTGCAAACACCTCATGTCCTGTCCAGGTCTCAGTCTCCCCTCTTTTCACACGTGTCCCCTATCAGGGCTGTCCCTGTCCCGACAGACACATTCATTGCAAATGAAACCCCTTTTATTTATTTCCCCCCCTCTCAGCTCACAGAAAAATATGGGAACATCTACAGCACACGAATGGGCAGCACACCACTTGTCTTCATAAATGGGCTGCGGATGGTTAA
>NW_010310804.1:0-1278 GCF_000700745.2 Antrostomus carolinensis
GGAATCGGCCAAACCCGCTTCTTGCCCCTGGAAGGGGAGACTGGAGCAGCCCTCGCCTTCCCTCGGTGCCACCGGAGCCCCAGGCAGCACGGATGGGCCGTGAGGTTCAATCTTCCTCTGCTGTGCTCCTCTGTGCTGTGTGCCTGTGCCCGGGATGGAGCGGGGCTGGGGCACGGGACGGGGGGCAGCTGGCGGGGCCGGGTGTCCCCTCACCCACAGCAGAGCTCCAGTTGTACCAGTCCCAGGAGTGGGTCCACGTCCTGGTGTTGGGAAGGGAGCAGCCATCCCCTCCTCTTGCCCATTAGCCATCCCTTCTGACACAGCGTGAGGCTTGGGGGGCTACTGGGTGTGTGGGTGCCCTGGGAGAGCTGGTCTGTGCTGGGGCATCCACAGCTCAGCAAAGAGCCTGCCCAGGCGGGGTGATGTGTCTCCTGGGAAAACAATTTGAGCTGTCGAGTCTTCTGCTTTCCTCAGTCTCAGACATGACTGACTGAGCTGCTGGTGGCCTCAGGTTTTGACACCCCTGATGAGCAGCCGCACGCTGTCACAGAGGTTCCTGGCACTGGATGAGTCTGAGGTTTGAGCTGTCAGCAGGGCTGACCTTCAAAATGCCAGCGGCAGCGGGGTGGTGGGATTCAGGAGCAGGAACAGGCCCCTGCTTGGGTGGAATTACAGTTAAAAACTCTCCTGCTCACCTTGGCTGGGAAGGAAATGCTGCAGACGCTGGAGGAATGAGCAAGAAGCTGGAAATAAATCAGCACAGAGGAGAGGACAAGAGAGCATGCCTGGGGAAGGAGTCCTCTGCATTTCTGTGTGCTCCCCTGCCACCTCTTTGCCAGGCTGGAGGGCGCGTGCCTCACGCTGCCCTCACCCACCCATCTGTGGGGCTGGGCTGCTGTACCTGCACCCCGACTAAGAGCTAAAATGACGTGTGCAAAAGGACTTGGCTCAACCTGGGGCTCGGGCCAGGCCCCTCAGCGGTGGGTTTCCCCTTGGGGAGGAGCAGTGTGGTGTTCGGGGTGGCACAGGGCGTGGGAGGTGCAGGAGTCACTGATGCTCCTGTTGGTGCAGATCTGGGTGGACACGCCGACCTCCCGGACGCTACTCCCAGCTCTGCTGGTAGCTGAGTGTCCCGGGTGCTGTGGAGGGAGTGAGGCTTTGGCCGCCCTGTGCTGATGAACCCAAAGTGTGGGTGCAGAGGCTGCTGGTGGTCTGTGCTCAGGGGACGGCTGCATCCTGCTCCCCAGGGCACCCCGGGCCTGTTCAGCACTCGCAGCT
>NW_010310804.1:1356-9816 GCF_000700745.2 Antrostomus carolinensis
CTGCCCGGGGTGGAGGATCCAGCGCTTGGCTGGATGAAAACTGGCAGAACCGCAGGGCCAGGTGTGCACAAAGGCTGACAGTGTTGGAGCTGCAGCGGGGAGGGTTGTGTCACCAAAAACCAGCCCATGTGCCAGCCTCCCCCGCCTCGCTCTGTTTCTTTTTTGGGTGGAATTCTGCTAACTATAATGATCCAGCTCACATGGACCTTTGCAAACAATGCTGCAGACTGACAGGGCTTGGAGCGCAATCTGGCATGACAGAGTGTCCCTCGTTAGCACCGAGGGTGCTGGGCTGCGTTCCAGCTGAGCTGCGATGGAGCGGTCCTGGCTGGAGGGATGCGGTTCTGCGAGTGGCTTTAGTGAAAAAGGAGGAAAAAGTCTCTAGATCCTATGGTGGGCAGAGTGGCCGGGGTCCGGGAGGGCAGTGTGGGGCTGCTCCCGGTGTGTCCGTGGGGAACCTCGACGAGGCTCCGGTGTGGGTGATGGCCCGTGCCCATGGGGAGGGACAGAGAGGCCCGTGCAGAGGAACAGCCATCTCTTGCCACGCTGGCTACGGCTGAGATTTATCTTCAGAGAGATCTGGACACTGTGCAGTCACTTCAGGTTCCAGCTCAGACCCAGAAGGTGGAAAGGAGCTAACAGAAATTGTTAATGAAAAATTCCACAAAATTCCAAACAGAACGTAACAGAAGAGAGAATACTGGTCTTTTCAATCAAAATTAAGTTCTTTGACGTGCCAGAACACCACTCTTCATTTCAAAATGTCATTCTAGGCTGAAAAACTTCAAGTCAGACCAAACATTTATAGTTGGAGTCTCATCACAATGGAGGTTGATAACTGTCAAAATAGCAATTTCTGCAAAGCTGTGTTTTCTAACGGGGGTTTGTGCGTGAGCGGAGCCCTGGGCGCCTGTGCTGGCGTGACTCCGAGAGGAGCATCGCTCCCGCAGTCGCTGCTGGGGATGGACCCTCTTGGCCTCGTGCTCCTCCAAACTCCTCGCGCTCTTCCTGGCCGCCAGCTCGGCTCCTGCCGCTCGGTGTGGTGTCTTCCCTCTTGAGTGCAGCGTGGCCAGCGCGGGCTGCATTATTGATAACTCTGTGATTTATTTATGCTTCCTTGGCGAGAGCAAACAGCTCAGCCTTTCTGAGCTGGATACAGTTTGTGCTGGGAGCGCATCCCTGTCCTGCCTGGGATGGAGGTGGCCGGTGATGAGCTTGCTTTTTGGTCCAGCTGAGAGATTCAGGGATGTCTCCTGGGGACCTTGCAGGGCCAGATGTGTGCTGTGGGAGATGTCCCAGCATCCCTGGCCCTCGGGTTCAGCATGGCGGGGGGTGTGTGGGGGTGTGTACACGCGTGGGGTGTGGGAGGGCGTCGTGTGTCCTGCCCGCTCCCGGCTGGCCCCAGCGCTGATGCACGCGCTGCCCCTGGATGTGCGTGAAGGGCTGGGCAGCTCTGAGAGCTGTTTACTTTTAATTGAGGAAATAGTGTGTTTTAAGCTTCTGTCAGTATTTACATGATGGGCTGTGACATCTCTGAAGGGACCCCCCCTCTGAGGAAGCCTCTTGCAGAGCGGATCCTGCCGACAGCCCCACTGAGCGTGGTGTTTGCTGGTTTTACACGGGGGGGTGGGTGCAGTCTTGTCCCATCAGCTCGTGCTGCTTCCAGGAGCGATGGTTTTCTCACAAATGAAGCCGTCCTGGGTGTGTTCTGGTGATGCTGTGTCTCCAGGGGCCCAGGGCAGTGGTGCAGGTCTGCACAACTCATCTGGTCCCTGCAGCACAGGATGGAGCTTTTCTTACCTCTAAATTCTTTGCTAGCATAAAGCATGTGATTTTGTCAAGATATCTTTCTTTTTTTCTGGGCAAATGTCAACATTTTTGGTGACATTTTCTGATTTTTTTTTTCCCCCCTCCACCCCCAGCTGGGAGAATCAAAATGGAAAATATCATTTTAAATCAGCATTTTGGAATATGAAACATTTTTCATTTTAAAATGTCAGTTTAAAACAGAACAATTCATTTTGAAATGCTTCAAAACAACAAATGCCCTTTTATCACCTCAAATCACTTTGTTTTGATTAAAAATGTCAGCATTTCCTGTTCTGGCACTTCATTATACGAGTCTGTTTCGCTGTCTCAGCCTGGACCAGAGGAGATAGAAATTTAGAAGATGGTTGAAAATGAAAGATTTCTTCTCCCAGCAGCCCGGGTTTGTCCAGTGCCCGGCCGGCATCCTGCACTGCCTGTGCCGCGGGGTGGGTGCGGGCAGTGGGGACCGGTGCAGGGCATCTCACCGGGGAGGGGACCACAGGCAGGAGCCTCGCAGGGGACAGGGGCAGCCACGGCTGGGTGCTGGCAGCGCTCCCCAGCCTTGGCGTCATTGCCACGTGTCTGTGTGGCCTCTCGTTAATAAATTATGATCCAGCACTGAAGTTTTATGGGGAACATGGTTATTTGCCCTGGACGCGGTTGATCTCAGCAGGCGATGAAGGAGGTTGTCACTTCACCGGGCAGATGCCCAGCGGAGACATCGCTGGCAAAGCTGTTACCACTGGAGCTGCTGCCGGTTCCACCTGCGGGGCTGCGGTGATGAATGGTACGGAGAAGGTACTTAAAGCAGTCAAGGGTAAAACACCGAGGCTTTGGGGATTTATATTTTTCCTTAAGGGCTCCAGTTGATGTAAAACTCTGCTGGTCCCCAGCACGTCCTGCGCAGCGTGGGAGGGGGTGCTGGTGGCAGCGGTGGTGGTACCTGGCCCTGATGTGCACGCAGGTGTCAAGGGCAGTTACTGAGGATCAGGAGTGTTTGAAGGCAGTGGATGCAGTTTTGTGTCTCTGTGGTTTGATGAACTTTGCAACTGTGTGAGAGCAGAAGCCACTCCAGCAGCGGGTGTTGCTCTGGGACACCGGGATGCACGTCCTGGCACTGCAGTGGGCTGTGCGTGTCCACCCAGGCAGCGGCTGCCCTGTCCCTGGGCATCCGTGTGGCACCGGCCCCGTGAGCAGACACGGTCTGTCTGTCCATCTAGGTGAGCGGTTTGCACAGTGCCCACCCAACGGGAGCCAGGCCTTGGGCATCTCTGCATGGGACCCCGGTGACGTGAGGGTGACGAGAGCCCGTGACGCACATGGAAAAGGCGATCCCTGGAGTGACTCACTGCTGATTTACTCTGGCTCTTCCCACACACCCTGGCTCTGTGTTTAGTATTTGTGATCTGCGTTAATCCCATCCTATAACGGGCCTGATTTTGCATGCTCAGCAGTAAAAACGAGGAGCAACTCCTCTGGAGACCCGCTGCTGTTAGAGGGGGTGAGCAGGGTTAGGGGCTGAGGTCCCGGGGCGGTTGGGTGTGTGTGACGGGCCGGTGTGTGCTCCTGCGCACGAGAGACGCAATGGTGGGGACAGCTGAGCCCCGGGGCGTCCCCAGCCACTCCCAACGGGCTTGGTGGATCCCACCCCGGGTCCTTCCAGGTGGCATCGCTACCCCTGTTTCTCTTTCTCCTTTCAGATGCGCTGATGTCTGCCCCTGGCAGCGACCTGGCCTTCCCGAGGGTGGCAGATGCGCGGGTGTTGGCGTCAAACCCCAGTAAGAGGTAACTGTCACTCGTCGGGGCTGCGCCTGCTGCTGTGATTTCTTTCTGTCCCACACATCTCTCCTTGTTTTTGGTAGAATGAGTGAGAGAGACATACAAAGCCTGAGCAAATGGGTTTTCGTGCTCACTCTCTGCCTTACCACGCTGTGGGGAAGACTGACACTGGCCTCCACCCATCACAGAAGCCATTCAGGTAGGGGAAGCGATGTCCTCGCTGCGTGTCACGCTTCTGTGCAATCACCCTGGGACACATAACGCTGGTGGCACCTTGGGGTCTCCGTGGGTTGCCTGGAGTGGGGGTTACATGGGGCTGAGATGTTTGGTGAGGGTCTGTCCCTTGTTCCTGGGTGGGATGATGAGCATGGGAGGTCTCGGGCTGTGACGTGCACCAGCTGCAGGAGTGGGCAAGTGTCCCTCTGGGACCAGAGGCTGATGGCCCAGGGGACCTCAGTGTCCAGGCAGTGAGGATGAGTGTGCTGAAGGTGTAGGGCAGAATCCACAGGAGCCACATAGCAGTAAAGCTGTTCCTTGGAGTTAGGAGTTGTGAATATTTAATGTGGGGCATTTAAAAACTGTTGCTTGGTGAGCCTAGCTGGTCTGGGGAGCTGAAAAGCAGATTTCTTCACATCTGTAGCAAAACCTGAGACACAGCCATGTTTCCAGGTTATTACTGAGGTAACTCTTGATCAGTGAGCAGCCGGGACAACTTTCCATCAGAGTCACAATGAGTGTCACAAACCACACTTGTTATGTGATGGATACTCTCCGTCTCAGGCTTTCATTACAAATACAAATTTTCAGCCCTCTGGTTGTAAAGATCATCTCGAAACATGGAACAAGTACAAACTGATGCAGAACTGAGAGTCTTGCTGGAAAGCAGAGCCTTGGCACTGGGGTGTTAATTTGTTGTTCCCAGCAGGGGCTTTGAGATCCCCCTGTGCGTGTGTGTTGGAGCTGCTGTCGAGCCGGCTGTTGGAGGGGTTACATCAACCCACGGCTGGAGTTTCTGTTGAGAAGAGAAGCAGCTGAGGTCGTGCTCAGCATTACCTGATGAACAAGGCCTTCTTGTCTGGATACAGCTCCCACAAAGGTGGCCCCAGCATCTTCAGATAAACCCCTCTAATGCTGATAATCAAAGTGCCATCTCTGCCTTTGGTCACATTCATCACTCAACCTGGAGCAGAAGTAAAGGCGTTTAGTCAGCTGGGATTTGCTTTCAGGAAATGAGGTTCTCAGAGTAAGTGGAGAGCACTGATTTCTGATTATCTTGTGAGAGAGATTTATTGGTCAGCACGTCGCTGCTCGGAGCAAAGACAGCAGCTCTGTGGTGTTTATTTGTGAGATGCTTCCACAAGATTCCCTCTCGCCTGGGGAAGCATTGGTTTCTCTGTCGTGTGCAGCCTTTACATCAAGATGGAATATTTTCCTGAGGCACCTTCTCCCGATGAGGCAGACGCTGCTCTGGGTGTGTGGGAAGCACTGCAGAGGAAGGCAGGTTGTGTGTTGGGAGCCGGATCCTCCAGCCCAGGTTGCCCATATGGGTTCATCTGTCACACCACAGCAGAACTCTTGGCTTTTCTCCACACAGTCCAAGCATTTGTTTTTCTGCTTGCAAGTGTGAGGTGACGGGGTTTGCACAAGCAGTTCACGGATGTGCACACACAACGAAGGGAGACAGAGGGTGGTGTGGAGTCTGGAGGTGACAAAGTAGTAAAAAATCCCAACTGACATGCAGGGCTAATGAGCAATAAAAACAAGGCAGCTTCTCTCCAAAACCCTCTTAAATAATACATGCATCTCGGCAGTAGTGATTTTAAGACTTGAATTATTCAGTGCATATTAGTAGTAGGGTTGATGCAGGGCACGGAGCGTGGATCGCTCACACCATCCCCTGCCTGGGTGCCCATTCCCGGTGCCCCGGGGTTGCCCGTGGCTCCGCTCCCCACTGGGACCCGATCTCTGCCTCCTGCCCCGGTCCCTGCTGTGCTGCTCAGCCCTCAGAGGACACCCCGACCCACTGAGCAGCATTTTGGTGCTCAGGAGGAAGGGTTTTGACGCAGAGGGTTTGGGCATTGCCTGACAGTCACATGGGTTCAACTTCTCTGGGTTTTACGCCTCCCCAGCAGCAAGCAGAGCGATATTTCACAGTGAACATGTGGAGCAGTGCCCACGCCTCCCTGAGACACACAAAATGTGTCATTTCAGGTTATGCCATAAAAAGGCACGTTCTGCCTTTCACTTAAAGGTCAGCCAGAGTAAGACAGCATTTTTATTTATTTTTGCATGCAGGATGCAAAAGCCTTGTGCTCTTACAACGCCTTTATGGTTCCATGAGATAAGATTTTTTTTTAAAAAAAAAAAGGTTCCAGTGGGGAAATACCAGTTAAATGGGAAGGAGAAGCCTGCCAGAAGCTCTGGAACTTGTCCCAGCCTCTCTGGGGCTTTCCTGGTCTCGGTGTTAAACACACCATCCATCTGATTTGCATTTTGAGTCTTATCTGGTTCGAAGTTTCCAGTGGCTCAGCAAAAGGAGAAGCAACTGCAGGGAGCTCTGGAGGAGCCCATCGCTCTCCCTGCTCTCTGGCTCCAGTTCTCTCCTGGCTCTTCCCAGGTGTGTGACATAAAAGCTCAGCACCACTGTCCCCCCTCGGCATGGGGCTGCTCATCTCTTCTGCAACGAGGCAACGGCAAAGTCTCTTGCTGACATCCTGGGAATCGCCGTGTCTGGTGCTGAGGGATTCGTCTGTGTCCGTTTGCTCTGCCTGGCTCAAAGGAAAGCTGTAGGCTTTTGAGGGAAGACAAAAGCTTTCTGAACATTCCTCTTCTGAGGCTCACAGCCCCCTCCGTGCTCCCTGCGCAGTGGCAGATCTGCACCCCTGGTGTGGCTCAGCTCATTACAGCCCCGGGCTGGGTCTGGCAGGGCTGGGGCATGGAGCAGGGTCTGAGCAACGAGAGCATCTCCCTTGTGCCCTGGGTTTGGGAGCATCTCCCTCGTGCCCTGGGTTCGGGAGCATCACCCTTGTGCCCTGGGTTCGGGAGCATCTCCCTCGTGCCCTGGGTTTGGGAGCATCTCCCTCATGCCCTGGGTTTGGGAGCATCTCCCTCGTGCCCTGGGTTCGGGAGCATCACCCTTGTGCCCTGGGTTCGGGAGCATCTCCCTCGTGCCCTGGGTTTGAGAGCATCTCCCTCGTGCCCTAGGCTTTGCCTTCCCCAGGTGACCTGCCTGGAGGGCTGGGGACAAGGTGTGAGCTGGAGATGGACCGTGTATGTGTGTCCTGGTGGGAGCACCTTCCTTGTGCCTGCACACCCACGTCAGGGCTCCTTGGTGTCACTGGCAGGGGCAGGGCGGGGGTCTGAGGGCACTGAGGCTGCGGGTCCGGCGTCGTGCTGCTGCCGTGCCCAGCCAGCTGCAGCAAGGCAGGGAAGAGCTGAATTGTTCTTTATCTCCATGTTGCACCTTTTTGAGCAAATTAAAAGGGCTTTGGTGTGTTAGCAAACTCGTACTGCATGGCTGTAATGAGCGATTTCTCAGTTCTGTCTGGCTCTGCCTTGGCTAAATCTTTTTAAATTGGCTGAAAGTGAGAAGCTGGAGAGCAGAAGTGTGAGGGAGCAGAGGGGTCGTCTGGCCCTTCCTCCTGGGAAGAGCTCTGCTAATGAAGTTTTGTGAGGAGGCTTTTAGAAGAACGAGTCAAACCCACAAATACCCCTGAGCACTGAAGTTGGAGGGTATAAAATCCCCTTTTGGGGGGTCAGGGTTCTGTGTCGGTGCACAGGGTGAGCGAGTGACTCCTTGTGATCTGGGACCAGAGCATGGTGGGAATGTGGGTTCGTGGTCAGCCAAAGCCAAGGACCTCTGCTTATTCCTCCAATTGTTTGCAAAATCTCATTAACCGTAAAAACAGGGCAAAACAGTCGCATTTGTTCGGTAATGAGTTGCTTTCCTTCTCGCTTTCACCAAAGTCTACCATTTCTGCGTAGAAAGAGAATGGAAATTATCATTAAAGCTGAATTATGGTGGCATTTAAAAGGGAGGATAAAATTTATGGCCAGAGATGCTATTACAAAATACTTCCAGGATAGATAATTGTGTAATTATTATGGGCAGAAAGGGAAGTGATGGTTCATTAAAAGAAAATGACCATGAAATAACAATAAATAAAGCCAAATTAAAGCTGTGGTAATTGCATGGCCCATCCTGCCTGTGTGCCGGTGGGTGCAGGGCACAGGGGTGCGTGGCTGCTCCCGGACAGAGCAGACTGTGAGGGACAAGCAGTGTTGTCACTGCCCGTGTTCACATTGGGACGTGGCCTTTCTGCACAGGCACGAGTGTCTCTGCCCTGGCCCCAGCCTGGTGGCATCACTGGCATCGCTGGGTCCTGGGCCAGCTCCCTGGGTCCTGCCCTTTCGTCTCATGTGGGGTGGGAATAGGAGAGGGACCAGCACGGCTGTGGCTGGAAGCTGGCACGGCCGGGAGGTTGCACTTGGAGCAGCATTTCCCTGCAGGAATGTAGACGACAGGGCAGAGTGATTTCCCCAGCGCCTGGGGACACGGGGACAGATCCCGCTTCCCTGAGCCTTCCTTTGAGAAGGTGGAATGGCAGCTTTCCCAAAGCTCCTGGAAGGCAGATGGTGTTTGCTGGAGAGCACAGGTACCTGCTGCCTCTCCCCAGGACCCACCGGAGCTCTTGCCATGGCTCAGGTCACCCCCCTCGGTCCCCTTTGTCTGGCAGCTCCTGCAGAGCTGGGCAGGGGACACCAGCGCAAACCTGGGCTGGGGGCAAACGGGGCCCTGGGACCCTCAGCAGGAGCCTCCTGGCAGCTGGAAGCGGAGCTGGGAGCTGAGGCTGGGTGAGCAGGAGGGCACCG
>NW_010310804.1:9986-11215 GCF_000700745.2 Antrostomus carolinensis
CCGCATCCTGGGGTGTGGAAGAGGCCGAGCGCGCTCCCACGCTGAGGACACAGAGCAGCCAGGTCTGACAGTGACGTGTGCTCGTCTGTAGGGACTTTGGGATGTCACACTGCAGCAGCACAGCTTCCCCATCCTCCCCACAGCCTGGCTCCCGCTTGCTGCAGAAATAAAAGCCCGTTCCCAGCGAGCCCAGGGAGGTCTCGGTGCGCGGCTCTGCGCTCGCTCCTCCAGTGCTCATTAACCGGGACCTGCAGGGATCGCCTGCTCTCGGGTCATGGGAACTGAGTCTATCCAGCCCCATTTGCCTAATTTGTATTGCGCTTGTGTGGGCCCTTACCCAGCGAAAGTCATTGATTTGCAATGCTAACTAGCTTCTAAACCCAGATCCCAGAGGTGATAAGCCAGCACATTAGTTTTCTTTCTTCCTTAATATTTTAATGGCACTGGGAGGGGGAGCAGCAGAGCAGCCTGGATTTCTGATGAACACTGTGACATTTCTGTGTCACCGCGGGGCAGAGAGTCCTCCTGGTCCTGCCTCCTCCAGCCAGAGGATGGTGTGTGATGGCAAGACGGGAGGGTTGGTTTTAGCTGAGGTCAGAGGTGGTGGCACTGGGAAGCCAAAGGCAGTGCGACAAACCATCCCCTCCTGGAGCAAAGTGTGCGTCTCATTATCAGCGGCAATTAACTAATATGCTCATTAATTTCAGTAAAGCTTTGGCTTGGCCATGGCAAGAGGCTGTTTATTTGCTGGGTGAGACGCGTATGAGGGCTGTTGGGAGTAAGGGCTCGTGTGCAGGAGATCTGGGCAGGACCAGTGCTCCTCTTCATGGGTGGACTGGGGAGATGCTGGGCTGAGTGGGCTGGAGCCCTGGGGCCATTGCCAGAGGCTGGGACAGCGCTGCCCATGCCAGGCTCTCCAGATCATGGCACACACCGGGAACGCTGCTGGGAGCTCCGGGGAACAGCCCTGTGTGACGGTGGCTGTTTCTCCTCCCGCAGTGCACGTAGAGCCTGGCACGTGTGAAGTCATTGCAGCTCACAGGTGCTGCAATAAGAACAAGATCGAGGAGCGGTCCCAGACGGTGAAATGCTCCTGCTTCCCGGGGCAGGTGGCAGGGACGACGCGGGCAGCTCCCTCCTGCGTGGATGGTGAGTACCCCACGGCCAAGAGCCAGGTACCGGGACCCCTGACTGCATCTTCCCCATCAGTTCGGCTGGTGTGGAGTTTC
>NW_010310805.1:0-462 GCF_000700745.2 Antrostomus carolinensis
CGCCGGATTCACATAATTCCGGCAAAAGTGGGGCAGCCCCCGGCTGGGACCCCCCCTGCGTGGTTCCACACCTGACAGCATGAGGGACACTGAATTACGGCCGCAGCAGCAAACACAGAATCATAGAATAGGATGGTTTGGGTTGGAAGGGACCTTAAAGATCATCCAGTTCCAAACATGATGCAACAGAGAGCAGAGCCAAGCGAGGAAGCCCAGAAATCCCCTGTCTCTGCTGCTGTCTCTGGGGTCTCTGTACCCATAAATAGGCACAACTGTTCCAGAAAAATACAATTAAAGTTGCTCCTTCTCTGGATGAGAAGGATGAGATGGCTTGCGGGGGGTGCATGTGCATGTTTTAAAGCCAGAGTGGTTGAGGCTTATGCAAAAGGTCTCCTCTAGAGGATAGATTTATAAATATTTCACCTACTTTAGCTAGGAAAGACTAGCAATTTTTAGAAAACT
>NW_010310805.1:490-6576 GCF_000700745.2 Antrostomus carolinensis
CATGACACAGGGCTGGCTCCAGGCTTGCACACCAGGTCCCTTCCCACGCCAGCCAACCCCACACAGGTACTCACGCCTCGTGTAACCCGTGCCTCAGGAATGCTGCTCCGGGGCTCGCGGGTGCTCATTTCCACCTGGACATAGCTTAATGTTTAGCTAATCCAAATTGCATCCGAGTCCTTGTTCTTTCTTTCCCATCTGTAGCATCCACTGGTGTTTTCCTAAAGCAAGGAGAGCAGGATCGTGTCCTCTTCCACCACCGAAGTGAACAAAGTGACTGTGGGCACAAACGGGGAACAGGTGGGCAAGGAACCCTTGATTGCCTGAAGGGAGAACACATGTGGCTCCACCTGAAACCATTAAGCAATCAAAGAAGCAGCTCAGCTGCCTGGAAGGATGGGACAATGTTGTTAACCTGTTCTACTGATGGGGAAACTGAGGGCCACAAAAGAATGAAGTGATTTGCTTGTGGACACGGAGTGAGTCAACAGCATGGCTGCCGGAAATCAGGTTTTATCATTACATGATAAACCATCTTCCTTAATAGCCTGGGTGGCAGGATGGAGGGGAGGGGATGCTGATGCACAGGCCTGTGAGCTACAGCCTCTGGCTCTCCCTGCCAAGCAGTAACTGGTTTTGAGAGGCCACACCACTGCAGACAACCTCAGCTTCTCTTTCCCCATGCATAAGTGGGAACAAAACAGGACAGGGGAGGAAGGATTGTGACAATAAATCAAAACACTGCTGGGAAGGTCATCCCCTGCCTCACTTTGTCCATACATCTCCTTGTGCATGGAGTTGGAGTTACTTGATGAAAAAGCAGATCCTTATCTTCCAAATACTGGGGGTCATGCCCCAAGAGGGCCCCGTTCTTCAACTCAATCTTGATCATGTTTCTCCCTTTACCAGACAGGGAGTCAGGAGACCTGCACTCTTCTCCTGGCATCCATTACTGCATCACCATCACTTGACAGCATCAGCTCCCTGGGCCCTGACTTCCCCAACTATAAAATGGCTGAGCAATGTTCTACCCACCTCTGCAGGTTCATTGCATCCACTCCCAGATGAAAAGGCAGCATCAAGGCACGAGAGGTTACAAACCTCAGTACAACCCTCGCCCCAGCTACCACAGCTGACCCCCCTTTGCTAAGCAATGGCCTAAATGCCAGTACACTGGCTTTCAGTATATCAGGCCATTTCACCAGGGATAACACAAATCATGCAGGATATGCTTGCAAATAAGAAATGAAGCGTAGGTGGGTTAGTCAGCAGAAGAACACACAGATCCTTTCTGGCTCCATATACTGAAACCCAGATCTTCAGAAGTAGCTCATAAAAATGCAAGCCACAGGACTATGAGTGTATGCAATACCAGAATTAGCTTCACGAGGAGGCACTTTAGGCTGTTTTCCAAACTGAAATCAATGTTGTACTTGCAATGAATTACACACCCACTTCTGCGCTTGCTGCAAGCTGCAAAGTGAAATCATGAATGAAGGAAGAGCAGAGCAGCGTCAGTCGGTGCGTGCCATTGCTGCTCAAAAAGATCCTGCAAGCATTTGAGAAACACCTTCTGTTTGCTTCCCGTGCCCTTGCACGTTCCTGGGGCAGCCAGAGGCACATTATATCACATTATATCAGTGAATCTTTTCAGCCAGTAGAGCAATTACTGCTTTAACACGACCTGGTCCTGCTGTGCAGTGACTACTCTATAGAGCTTCAACCCAGAAGCCAGATTTTGTTCAGATTTGCTGTTGTGATGCTGATGGGGGTATTCAACTCTACTAATAGGTTTTCTAAAGGTTTCCTCAGGTCAGAACCAGCTGAGGCCCCATGGGTGGACTTGGGACAGCAGGTACCTGGGGACAGGCTCCTTCAAGGCTTTTGCCAGTGTTTGGGTTGGCAGCTGTGGCCAAGGGCCTGGGGCTGAGATACTGACAAACAGTTCTCCCCCTGTCCCCCTTTTTGCCAAGAGACCACAAAGGGTAAATCTGGGCTGACACCCTCAAAAACCTCAACATGTTATCCCAGCAACCACACGATGGGCCGAAGAGCTGTGTGCGCAGTTGGAGATGGGAGCACTGGTACCTTTCAACAGCTGTAACTCAGCCCAAAAAACCCACCACCAAGAGAGCTTGATAAATAACCAGAGATAAATAACCACCCTGAATCACTGAACCTTACTGATGCTGCTTCCACTGCATGGTAAACTCTCCATACGAGGGGTTGAATTATTCTAGGCTGCATGCAAGATGGTCAGCAACCCAGCAGGACTGGGCTGGGCGGCTGGAACAGCAGCACACGACAGAGGTGTTCACCTCATGTATTTTGGGATCAAGAGTTTCAGAACACGCTGTGTGATTTGGAAAGCCTGGCTCCACTTCAAGGTCAAACATTAGCCTGAGATCTCAGCCCAGTTATTGCAGATCTTGTAACCCTTGTCTAAAAGGAGGAAGCACTCACCTACACGTTATCCTACCGTCCAACTGAAATAATTCACACACCCACTCCGATTTAGCTGGAATTGATGTGCTTCCTCCTTTACTGCACTAAAACCGTGGCAGAGCAGGGTGGGCTGCAATGAAACGACCAGGCTGAGCCTCCCGAAATGCACCTGTAATTTAATGACACAGAAATAATCTCACTGAGAGCAGCAGGTATCGTCCCCGCTTTGCAGATACACTGAGAGATCTGGGGAGTGATGGGTGACCTGGCTTGAGCATCCTTGTGGAGAAGGAGGACCCTCTAAGGGACACGGAACGGGGAGGACACGGCTATTTGGGTGTCCAGGAACATCCAGACACCGGTCGGGTCCGCGGGCGGAGGATGTGGGCTGGGATTGCTCAGCGGCATTTCCCCGGACCCAGCGCCCGCAGCTGCCGTGAGACTGGAGGGGCAGATGGAGGAACTGGTTTGGCAAACAGCTCATTACTGGGGATCTGCCCACGCCAGTGCCTGAACGTGACTCAGGCAGGCTGGGCGCTGGCTGGAGGTGCAGCCTGGGGAGGGGGATGAAGGGCATTGCCCCCTTCCCTAAACCAGCTGCCCACTGTCTGTGGGGTCACACCATGGGTTTGGCCCCAAAGGTCCCACAGGTGCCCCCGTACTCCATCTCTGGCTCTTCCCAGGTCACCTGGACCCGGGTGGCTGTAGCTTCTGTTCAGCACTGACGGGCCAAGGAGCAGGAGTAGGTAAAGGGGATTGCCACACCGAATAGCTCTGTTCTCAGGCAGATTTTTAGCTGCTAAAGTTGTGAGAAACAGGTCTCCCCTGTCTCTTCCCCAGCTTTGCCCTTCAGTTGCTTTGCAGCCAGGGGCTGGGCACGTCAGCTCTGTGCTTTATTTGCTTGATAGGCTTATGGTAATATTTGTTTAGGGATTTAGGATCCACACAAGGGACAATAGAAACATTTTCCTATTGCGCACAAGTTTCTGAGGTCTTGTGTTTCAACCTCCTGCAAAGGTCAGGTAGTGGGAAACTCCTTTTGCATTTAGGTCTGTGTCTGGGAGTTTACTACAGGCAGCCAAAAAATGCCTCGCGAGCAGGAGGGAAAAGCAAAGGTGCCCTGGAGCTGCAGCTGCACGGAATGACTCTGTGGGAAGGCATGGCACAGCATGGCATGGCACAGCATGGCATGGCACGGCACAGCCCGGCAGCCTGCCCTCCCTACACACCCACCATGGAGCAACTCACCGCTCGGGAGCCTGCCAAGGGACCTGCGTGCCTGAGACGTCAGGGCTACCTAGGAAATTCAAAAACAAAGTGGATCCTTCTCCTACCAAAGAAAAAAAAAAGAGAGAACAATTATCTCGTGTACAAAGCTATCCTGTACTCAGTAAAGTTTATTGTCCCATCTTGGCTTTGGAGCATTCACAATACAACTGTAATATCAGCCTTAGCAATAAAATGAACACATCCACAAAATAGTCCATGTCACATCTGAAATACAAAAATTGAAATATTCTTATAAAACATTCAGACACAAGATTGATAGATGGATACAACCTTTTATTTATTTTATTTTATTTTTTTACCTTTCCATTTATTCCAGAAAAACTTTCTATAAAAAAATCATTTCTTCTTTTGGAATAAATCTTTAAAATCATTTCTTTTAAAACGCATTTTTTGTTTGTACAACACTAGTTAAATATATATTATTGGTATTCTGCAAATGAATCACACCAGAGAACATTCACAGTACATGTATCCTGGCCGCTTGGATCTATTTTTCCTGCTGTAGGACAAGCATGATGCTGAGGATGAAAGAAGGCAAAGAAGAAACCAGAAGGTGGGTTTCAGAGTGTTTGTGCCCAGACATGGCTAGCGGGGGGTGCCAAGGGGACAGCCAAACACATTTTGTACAAGATTTGAGCAGAGAGAGGCAGGACAGTGGTGGCACGGCGGGAGCAGCATGGCAGGCAGAGCCACAGCCCCGGCCAGGTGACACTGTGTCACTTTTAACCTCGGGTATTTCAGGATCAAGACCTGCTGGCCCTTGCAGGACCCGCTCAGCCATCGCTGGCTCCGTGCTCTGAGCAAACCTGGGCTCTGGACACTGGATTTACACTGGTCAAAGCAGAGTTTGGCCACCTAAGGCTGGGCAGGCTCCCACCCCCCGGTCCAGTCCCTTCCCTTGCCCTGGGACACACAAACTAAATCTTTGACATTACTCAGGCCAGCAGGTTAAACTCTTTCTCTAATGTTTTCCCACCTGTAGGTTCCCAGCCTGTGCCTGGGAGCTCTGGGCTCCCATTTTATGCTAGCCTAATTTCTAGCCAAAGATAAGTCATGGGAAAAAATCAAACAAAACATTTGAGAAGCTTGGGAAAACAGACTTCTTTTTTTTCATCATGTTTAAGGGAGAGGAAAAAATCCACTTATTTTGTCCTTAGTCTCCAAGATACAATGTAAGTTTTGTTATTTAAAATCTTAACATAGATCTGGCGATGGGTTGGGTCAGGAAAGGCGTGTGCATGTGTGTATGGAGAGGGTGAAATTAAATAGCTCTGCCTCTAAGTTTTATTGTTGTCCTGTAACACAGACCTTACTTTATACATCACGTACTTACATTTCTTTAACTAGCTATCAGCTGGAGAGATGAAAGAATACAGCCTTTCCTGAGGGCACAGCCAAAACTCCATTTTCCACCAGAACTAGTAAAAAAAAAAAAGCAAGAAAAATGTCTGGAAGACAAAGCAACAGTTTCCTTTTGTCAGAACTCCCCATCTGCGAGGAGTGCCAGCGACTCCGCAAAGCGGCTGATGGATGGGAGAACCCACAAAATGAGAAAAATGCCCGAGAGCCGCAGACATTCCCAGCATTTTCATTAGTGCTACTTGAAAAAAATTCAACTTGGGAGCTGGCTGGTGCTCCACAAGCTGGGGAAAGCCTGCTCGAGGGATGAGCTGCTGGAGCAGGCAGGGAGTGATGCCATCAGGAGCGGGAGCCCTGCTGCAGTTTCCTGCCCTTACATGCAGGGAGGAGCGCGGCTCGGCTCCGCTCAGGGCTTTTATAAACCAGGGCATCCAAGGGATCTTGGTCCTCACAAACCCAGACAAACCCCGTGGTCCTCAGGGGAACCGTGACACTATCCAGGAGATAGAGAAGGGGGATTTGGTTCCGGGCTCTCATCCCTGCCAACCTGCAGCTCGTTTTCTTTGCAGCCCGGAAGGCTCTCAGCGCGTTGTGGGAGATCAGAGGCTCGGGGCTCTGCCAGCCGACACGTGCAAGTGCAGCAGTGACAGGAGGGAGCTTAAGTAAATCAAACCTTGTTCAGCGGGGCACCAAATATTGACACACACTATCGCCCTCCTGAATAGGAACCAAATATCCACTAAATGCAGTGGAACAAAAGGGGTTATCTTAAGTTTGGGCTGTTAGTAGCGTACGGGGCTAATAAATAATAGTGTCTCCTTTAGGGAGGATTTGTGGGAGGAAAGGCAAAGGCCATGAAAGAATAAACAGCAGCCAACAGGCCCTTTGTCTTTGCTATCTGATCCTGGGTAGAGCAGTCCCATCTCCACGGTCACTGCTAGGTCTTTTCCTCAGCTTTTTGTCCCAGCAGTTTCCATGGGTCACCTTGCCCT
>NW_010310805.1:6617-11369 GCF_000700745.2 Antrostomus carolinensis
GCAGAGCTGAGACCATACTGGATCTGGTGGTCTGGTGTGGTCTGTCTCCACCCCCTGGTGTGAACATGGGAGGGCTCAGCTGGGTACCCTCTTCCCCAGCGCGCTTTACACCCAAGGCAATCTCAGTGCATGGGGATGGTAATGCCAAGCAAGAAAACTGCACCAAGACAGGTCAAACATGTCCTGCATGGGCTTCCCAAGGGCGAGTGGAGGGGGGTCCTGCTCCCCTTGGTCCAATCTGGACCCTGGGGGAGGCTCTGCCTCCCCAGACACACCAGCACTCTTCACCCCATGTACCTGAAGATGCTGGTGCAGGGGCACAGGAGATGCTGTGTCCATGAGCTGGCCTGCCTGCTGAGCTCCTAATTCCTGATGGGAGCTGGCTGCCCTGGGAAGTGCAAGTCTGCACCACAGATCCCTGCCGTGCCAAGGAAATTCCTGTATAAAATGCCTTTGTGAAAGAAAAGATGACAGTGTGAGAGTTCAGACTTATTCCAGCCAACACCTCCCTTTGTGAACCTCCGTACTGAAAAGCCCAACACAGCAGGAGCTGGGTGTAGGAAAGCAGGCAAAACGGAGCTGGCTGCCCTGGGAAGTGCAAGTCTGCACCACAGATCCCTGCCGTGCCAAGGAAATTCCTGTATAAAATGCCTTTGTGAAAGAAAAGATGACAGTGTGAGAGTTCAGACTTATTCCAGCCAACACCTCCCTTTGTGAACCTCCGTACTGAAAAGCCCAACACAGCAGGAGCTGGGTGTAGGAAAGCAGGCAAAACACTACCCTGGCGTGAGGGTGAAATGCGTCACTGGTGGCTGATGGCTATTCATGCTCTTCCCTATCAAATGGAAACAATTAATGAACTATTCAGCCTTCTGTACGCTGGACATAGTGAGAAGGGAACGGAGCAGGGATGGGCAAACCTCAAACAATGCAGACGTCTGGATGCTTGTCTAGGACAAACCCGAATTAACAGCTTTGGTTTGACAGTGGAAGCTCAGAGGGTGCATCACATCGAGCACTGGCACAGGGAGGAGTCGTTCCAGAAGCTCTGGGGAGCTCTGGGGTCTCTGCATTTATCCTGACACTTTGCATTTTCCAAGGATCACAGAAGAAATGCTGCACAACAAAGGAGAAAACAGCCCTGGCTCCCTGCTCGATGGGGAACAGCGGCACAGAGAGTCACCGTCCCCTGAGCAACGCCTCCCAGGCTGGGAGCACGAAGGGTTAAGACATCAGCAAGTCCTGCCAGTCCCAGTGCCAGGTGACAGTCACAGCACCTGCCAAGTTCAGAGTCTCCTGGGCACATATGGGCTGGAGGACCGGTGGGGCGAGAGGACTAGTCATCGGGAGAGCCAAGAAAAGGATGTGAATATTATACAGTAGAGAGACTTCTTGCAGTGCTCACACACTTGAAGACGTTGCAGGCTGTTTGCAGGCTGTGGGGGAGAGGTGCAGCAGGGCCTCTTCGCTCAGGATGGATTTGGCACGTTCCTGAAGTGTACGGAGGGGGAAAATGCACCAGGAACCATCCTCAGCCAGCAAAGCATGCTCAGATCTAAGCACACACCTCAGTCCCACGGCATCGATCTGAGTCAGGGCTGGTACGATCTGGTGTTGGCTTCAAACGTAGAGGCCAGGCAAAGAGGTTTGAGGGATGATTTGCTTCTCTCCGGGTCTATTTCTGGTCCCCACAGCTGAGCTGTGGGAGGTTTGGCACCTCTCCCCCTTCCTCCGGGTAGAAATGCACTGAGGTGGGTGGGTGTGTGCAACACTTTGGTACGGGGAGCCTGCGCAGCTCGGGCTCTGCCATGTCGCACGGGGCTCAGCGACGGGACGCGGGGGGAGATGTGCTCCTGAGATGCCAGCTGGGAACCACATCCTGCCCCTTGTGACAATGGCAGAGAAGGTCGTGGGCTGGGGGGCAGCAGGCTCAGCGATGAGAAAGGGGCCTGGGAAAGGCTGTCTGAAGGGCTGGGCAATGGGAGGCAGCACGGAGCCAATGCTCCTCTGGCCCCACTCTGCACAGCCCTACCAGCTGGCTAAGCCAGCCCTT
Source organism: Antrostomus carolinensis (assembly GCF_000700745.2). Taxonomy (NCBI): domain Eukaryota; kingdom Metazoa; phylum Chordata; class Aves; order Caprimulgiformes; family Caprimulgidae; genus Antrostomus; species Antrostomus carolinensis. Next base: position 8,671 of record NW_010310805.1, read on the forward strand.
GCTCTCTGCTCAGGACATCCCTGGGGAGCAGCCAGCTGATTGAATTTGGAAACACAACGGTGGCAATGAGGGGGAGATGCTGGGGGATGCAATGGGAAGCCCCCTCTTCCCAGCTGCTCCATCTTTGTCTGAATTCAGGTATCAGGGAGAGAAAGAGGGGTTATGTGGGCAGAGGCAAGGGCAAATAAGGGAGGGTGCCCCGGTTCGTGTGCTTCAGGTGCCATCTCTCCAGTGCCAGGCTGGGTCATGCCCCTGACTCACAATGTAGCTGCAAAATGTCTCCCCAAGAAACAGGGGGTGCAGAGCAGGTTGTCTGAGCAAAGGTGTTTTCAGAAATGCTTGCCTGGGCCAAGTGCTATGATCCACAGCCCAGTTTTGGAGATGCCACTCTCTGCTCACAAACCCCCCCCATGCCCCACTCATCCCCCATGGGCAGCACACGATCCTGCGCTCCGGGCAGTGCCCAGGGCAGCTCCGCACTAGAGCACCTGCACAGAGGGTGGCAGCTCACGTCTGATGGGGAAAACATGAAAACAAGAGGGGAAAAAGGCCACGGGTCCATCAACAGCAGCTGTTAGGGGCTGTGGTTGTGGGGACAGGCAGGGGAGAGCCTGCAGCCAAGGGCGCTTCAGCATCATCCTGCTCGAGTCAGTAATTCTGCGGTGGGTCAGGTGGGAGCGTGTTGCCGTCTCCTTTCTCAGTGCTTTGATCTCCATGGTGACAAGGGGAACATGAGATCCAAGTTTAAAATATACTCTGCCTCCTGTTCTTCCCTCGGGCTGAGGAAGAGAGAGAGAGATGGGTCAGAGAGGTCAGATGGTCAGCAGCACTCTGCAGAAAAGCCAAGCCCTGCGGTGCTTTGGGTTAGGATGTGAACAAGCCCACAGCAGCCAGGGAGGAGGGAGCTGTGCCTCAGGGCACATAGATGTGACTTTGGTACCACAGCAGGTGACAAGCAAGGATGCCCCAGGGGAAGTTTGTGGACTAAAGCAGGGAGCAGGAACCAGGTTGGGCTTTTTCCTATGCGGGACCCACCGGGAGTAACCCCAGTGCCAGCGCGGTCCATGGCACCATCTAGGAGAGGTCAGGGTGACTTTACCTGACTGCTGAAAGGCTGAGCCTCGGTAGCCTGGGTCCTTTTGAAGCTGGATCTCTTTCAGGGAGAAAATGGAGACGTCTAGGCAGAGGGGGCAGAGAGAGAGGGGTCAGTCTAGCTGGCTGAGCTGGCAGCGGTCTGCAAACGCAGAGCCAGGAGGGACGGCAGAGCCCAAGTGCAGCATGTACCTCATCACAGCTTTTCTCACACTCACTCCTACTCTACACTGTCCTGAACAAAACCACTTCTTGCTCTCACAGTCCCAAGGCTCCCACCCCACCCCCTGTAGCAGAAACCCCCATTTCCTCTGAGGAAACAAAGACAAGAGGCATCCCAAGAGACCTGGTTGCAAACCATCACCCTCAGAAGCTCCTGGCTCCACATCCCCCAGGCAAGAGGACAGGGAGCACTTACTGTCAGGCAGGAGATGCACCCGCTCGCCCAAGCTCTTGAAGTAAGCGTGTCTCAGAGCTGCCTCCGCCGAGATCCGGCCTTTGGCTTCGTACTGCACAAAGCCCCAGAGAAAGGCAATTACACAGGGTCTGCACGTGCCAGACGGCGCCCGGTGAGCACAGAGGCCCCGTACAGGCTGCGTGCACATTTGTGCACCTACGCACACGTAAGCGCCTGAGGAATTTCATCCGCGGTGTGAGCGACACTGTGTCCAGCCCTGTGCACACCATGGGGCTGTGCAGTGCCGTTGGCATGTGGACAAGGGACAGCACACACTGTGTGACCACAGGAGTGCACCAACCATGTCGTACCTGATGGATCATCAGCTCTGTGTGTCGTCTCACGCAAGTGAGAGGACACTGGGTGAAGGATGGGTCACTGCCCTCAATGGGAGGTGGTTTGGGATGACATCTACAATGCCATAGCTGTAGGGCCATGGCTTATTCTGCAGTCACAGCTCCTCTCCTGCCTGGCTCCAAAACAGTGTGAGGGCAGGCAGAGGACCTTCACTCCAGCAAATCCCTTTGCCATCCACTTGGCCTGTTCTCCCACTCACCAGAAGGAGGTTCATCAGCAAGTCAATTCCTTCTGAATCCAGCCTGAGAGAAGGAGGAAATAAAAAATGGAGCATTACTGCACTCAGGAGACATTGCAATCATCAATGCAAGGGACAAGGGGCAGCTGGGACCTCCAGTGCACAGCTGCTTTCAGAAGCTGCCAGCACTACAAGGAGGAGATGAAACTGCTCTCCCCAGGCTCCCACTGATGACCAGCACAAGCCCACCGTGTGTCCCTGCACAAGGAGGTACCTTGGGGCGTGATTTATTAACGGCTGAGCTCGGTACTGTGTGAAATTGTAAGCCTTAAACTCCTCGTTGGATGTTATTCCAGGCCAGGTGTCTTCTGTTGGGGTTCCTGAGGGGGATAAAGAGGGAAACACGTCATGCTCATTTGGTGCAGAGAGAAGAGCCTCACGCATGTCAGTGTCAGCGTCCTGCCCAGGAGAGATGGCACGAATTTCTCCAGCAGACTGAAGATGTCCCATGGGGCAGCTGGTGAAGAGCTCCTCACCCTCACACCTCTGCTGACTGAAAGCCTGGAGGGGGCTGCAGGCAGCCTCTGCCCACGCTGCCCATCCCTGCCCACGCTG